>NC_090927.1:326674918-326974918 GCF_040938575.1 Ambystoma mexicanum
GTGTAGCGACATGACTGTGAAGATACCTGTCAGCATACAGAGTGAGGTACCAGGACGCGTACTGTTGGGTAACGATTTGAAAACTCTCAGAGTTGTATCGCATACTCGCAGACCTCCTAGTAAACGGTTACAGGAGCTAACCAGACCCGCAAGAGAGAGGACCATGCGCGGTACTCTCCAGGAGATGATGAAGAAAGAAATCACTCCTGCTCCACTGGAATTGTCGGCCGCTGTCTCCAAGAAATCTGAAGCAAAAGGGAAACCTAAGACTTCTATCCCGAAACCAGCAGCCAGCATTCCAGTGCAGCCAACACAGACTTCCCCGCGGTTGTCCAAAGTTACACCCGTAACTCCACCTCCAGCCGAGGCTGAGAGGGAGGTACAACCCTGTGTGGTAGAATTAGACTCTGAGGAAGAGCTAATGGAAGGCCAGGAACTCATTGGAGATCTGGACCCTGTTGACCATCCTGAGCTGCAGTCTTTACTGGCAGAAGGTGGACCCAGCAGGGCAGACTTCAGTAAGGGACAGAGAGAATGTCCAACTCTGGAAGGTCTTCGCCACCAGGCAGAAGCTCAGGCTGAAGGGCAAGAGCCTGGGAAACACAGGTTGCCATGGGAAGATGGCCTCTTCTACAGTGAACCGACCGAGTCTGCACCTGGAGACTACAAACGACTTGTAGTACCCCAAGAGAACAGACCACAGTTCTCTCAGTTAGCCCACGAGATTCCTTTGGCTGGTCACTTGAGTTTCAAGAAGACTAAGGAAAGGCTCTCGCTCTAATTCTGTTGGCCGAAGATGGGGGCCGAAGTAGAAAAACACTGCAGGAGCTGCCACACCTGCCAGACCTCTGGTAAAGGTTGGCTCCAAGAATGTGGCACCTTTAATGCCTCTCCCAGTTGTGGGAGTCCCGTTTGAGAGAGTAGGGATTGACATTGTTGGTCCCCTTGATCCTCCGACCTCCTCAGGCAACAGGTTTATACTTGTTGTAGTAGACCATGCTACTAGGTATCCTGAGGCAATTCCTATGAGGACTGTTACAGCTCTGGCTGTGGCTAAGGCCCTCCTTGGTATTTTTACTAGGGTCGGGTTTCCTAAGGAAGTAATCTCCGACAGGGGGTCAAACTTTATGTCCCACTACATGAAAGCCATGTGGAAAACCTGTGGAGTTACTTACAAGTTCTCAACAGCGTACCACCCACAAACCAATGGGTTGGTAGAACGGTTCAACCGAACCATGAAGAGCATGATAGGTGCTTTAGAAGAACCCCTTAAGCGTAAGTGGGACCTTCTACTGCCATGCCTTCTCTTTGCTTATAGAGAAGTCCCTCAGGAGGGAGTAGGTTACTCTCCCTTCCAACTTCTCTATGGTCATCCCGTCAGAGGTCCATTTGCCCTGATTAAGGAGAGGTTGGAGAGTGCTCCTTCCCCCAAGCCAGTGAGAGTGACTGACTACGTGATAGGTCTCCGGAGGAGAATGTCGCACATGATGACGGAAGCAAGCGATAACTTGAAAGCTGGACAAGCATTGGTCAAGCACTGGCACGATCAAAATTCTAACATGTTTGAGTTCGCTCAAGACCAGCTCGTTCTCGTTATGATCCCAACAAGGCAGAGGGCCTTGCAAGACAAGTGGATGGGACCCTTCAGAGTTGTGGGTAAACTTGGAGAGGTCAACTATCTGGTGGACTTGGGCAATCCCAAGGAGGCTCCGACAGTCTTTCACACCAACCGACTTAAAGCGTATGTCTCACGACCTGATGTAGGAGCGTTGCTGCTAGCATCATCCGAGGAAGAAGAAGAGAGTGAAGCTCTTCTGGATCTCCTCAGAGGCTTCCCTTAAGATGAAAAAATTGAAGGAGTAAATCTCTCCTCCAATCTGACACCCGAGCAACAAGAGGAGTGCAAATCTATGTTGAATCAGTTTGCCTCTCTGTTCTCGCTTTCACCAGGCTTGACCCCTTGGGGCCAGCACAACATACTCACTGGTGACTGTCTGCCAGTCAAAAGCAGAGGATACCGCATGTCAGAGAACGTACGAACCCACATCAAAGGTGAGGTCAGCAAGATGCTTGATCTCGGGGTAATAGAGCCCTCTAGTAGTCCTTGGTCTAGCCCAGTTGTGTTAGTACCAAAGGCCGGATCTAAAGAACTTAGATTCTGCGTGGATTATAGAGCTCTTAATGCAGTCACCAAGACTGATGCCCACTCATTGCCAAGAACAGATGAGTTGGTGGATAAACTTGGCGCCGCCAAGTTCCTCAGCACATTTGACTTGACGTCAGGCTATTGGCAAATAGCCCTGACAGACCATGCCAAGGAGAAAACTACATTTTCCACCCCCGTTGGCTTATACCAGTTTAAGGTAATGCCTTTCGGATTGAAGAATGCACCTGCTACATTTCAACGGATGGTAAACCAGGTTCTGAATGGGATGGAGGACTTCTGCATGGCATACTTGGATGACATTGCAGTGTTCAGCAATTCCTGGGAAGAACATGTAACCCACCTGAGAGATGTTTTGCAGGCTCTTGGACGAGCCAATCTGACCATAAAGGCGAGTAAATGCCAAATTGGACAGAGTAAGGTATTCTATCTTGGACATGAGGTACGAGGTGGAGAAATAAGGCCTTTGCTCAGTAAGATTGAAGCTGTGCAAAATTGGACAACACCGACTACTCAAACCCAAGTGAGAGCCTTCCTAGGCCTCACTGGGTATAACAGGAATTTCATAGAGAACTATGGGACCATAGCTTCTCCACTGAATGTCATCTCCTCGCCCAAATTTCCAAAGAAGGTTAGATGGAACGAGGAGTGCAATCAGGCTTTTGAAAACCTGAAAAAGGCTCTTTGCCAAGCCCCAGTACTCAGAGCTCCTGATTACCGCCAACACTTCATTGTGCAGACAGATGCTTCAAATGTAGGAATAGGTGCCGTACTCAGTCAACTGGATGGGAAAGGTAGGGAGCACCCCGTTTTTTTCTTCATCAGCCGCAAGCTGAAGGATCCTGAAACAAGGTGGGCAACAATCGAAAGAGAGTGCTTTGCTATCGTGTGGGCTCTGAAGAAGTTTAGGCCGTACTTGTATGGTTCTACTTTCGTCATTCAGACTGACCACCAACCCTTGAGATGGTTAATGCAAATGAAAGGGGAAAACCCAAAACTATTGAGATGGTCGATCTGCCTGCAAGGGTTTGATTTCACCATTGAGCACAGGTCAGGATGTCACCACCAAAATGCTGATGGTCTCTCTAGGATGTATGTCATCGACTAGAGGTATGAGATTCATCGAAGAGTGGATTAAATCCTCCTGTCCCTTAGTCTGGGGGGGGCGAGTGTTAGGGAGAATTCTCTGTTTAGGCTGAATTTCCTAACCTAGTGAGTCCCCCAGCAGCTTTGCTGGATTTCTGAAATTTGTTTTTTCCATCCTGCCAAGAGTGAGACTCTTTTTCTCCCACTCTTGGACATGTATGTGTGTAATTGGGGTCTTTTACTCCATAGGGTCTCATATGTTTTTCTATGTATGTTACACCGCACCCTACGTGCCGTAGCACTGGGGCGTCCTAGCGGACCCCCATCATAGACTCCATACCCGGGGACTGACTACTGTCACCATTGGCTTTACTAGACCTAAATTTACTAACAGAACTAGTACAAACCATCTTATTGTGGACGTACTAGTAGGGGTAATTCGATTACTCCTGGATCTGTTATTCGAGGGGGCACTGTCCCGTCCCCCCTCGTCGAGTTTTGGCTGGTGGCAGTGGAAACTACTTGTTATGTTCGACCCCGAACATAATCCTATGGGATTCGTCCCATTGTTGGAGATTGATACTTTTTCTCGTTAATCTCTAACGTACCACCGATCTACTTATCTTAAATAAGTTTATCGGATGGTATTTTCTGCCAGAACTCGGTTTGTAAAATGGCGTCTGTGTTCGTCTCTGTGACTCCTAAACCAAAGGTTGAACCCTTTGTTCCACTTTTGGCGGGCTCTGTACGGAGACCCTCCAAAGTGGTGCCATTCTGTCTGGGTAACCACAGGTGTGTAGGAGGGGGTTTAGGCACGCTGGACCGAGTTGGCTTGCCAACTCCGGTCGCACTCTGGAGTGATTGGCCCAAGTTGTGAGCCTCCCCGCTCACCACTTAGCATGTGTTGATTGACAGCTAGGCTGAATGAATGGGGGTTTTCTGCATAAAAGCAGGGCTTTTTGGACTGGATCTTCAGAAGTCGCCACAGGACCTAAGAATCCGACGAGGGTAACGCTGAGCCGACCTGCACGACGGCACCTCCGGTGGAGCCCTGCGGAACCGACTCACCACTTCCCGACGACAGAGGAGATCTCCCTGCCGGAGAGTCTCTTCCCCTGACTGGTGGGAACAACCAGTCCCCTTTGCTTTTTATTCGCCTCAGGACGCAGTGGTCGAATTGCCAGTGCAGAGCACCTCGGCAACCGGATAGCCACTACCCCTGTACCGCGACCAAAAGGGGGTGCCTTGTGATGGAGCACTCCGCAGCTGGTCTCTTCCCTGGTGGTGCACCAGACTTCACTTTTCTTCGACGACGAGAACATCTCTACTCTTGGCAAAGACCCGACGTGCATCCACCACCAGGAACAACTGCTCCCCCCGGAGCTGCCCTCCACAACAAGGTACCGTGTCCGCCTTGCTTCCCTTTTCGATCGGTTCGAGTGAGGTGTCTTAATCCTCTCCTTTCCGTTTGGTCGCCTCCCAGCTTTCTCACGTATTGTTCTGAACTGGTTCAATCTGCCGATAACAATTTGCTATAAAAACTCGAACGCTTCGCCACTAGAGACTTTTGGGACATATCGCCTTGCCTCTCTCCGAGTGGGCCTGGCTTCTGAACTTTATGATCTATTGTGGTTCTTGCCTTCTTGCCTTGCATTTTTCCGTGAAGTATTGAACTGTGTTGATTTCGTAACCTGCTTATTTTTCTCTCCCATCCTAAAGAAATATTAGAGTGCCATCTAGGTTGAGGCATACACCTCTGTCTGTAAATAAGTGGTGCCGGTAAAACCTAGACTTGTCGAAATATTGCTAGGGGGAGTGATCGTTTCTTCTTCGTAGAGTAATTGTGTTTGATTTATTTGCCGTGATGGTGCCATAGTGTTTTTGATAGATGTTTCGTTATAAATAAATACCTTAATATCTTTACACTGAGCCTCGTTGAGTGTTTGCTTGTCTTACTGTGAAGAATTGCCCTATTTTGTATACTCCACATACTGCTTAACTCTTCTTGAGAGAAGTCTGACTGCTCAGCCACAGCTACCAACATTGAATCTGTGTGGTACGGACTGCTACCAAGTGGGTTTACTGCCAAACACCTGTAGTCCTAAATCTTTTGCAGTGGTCCCAGAGGGAACTGCACAGGTTTCCGCCTAACACTGGCAAGTGCCCTTCACTGCTGGGGGGTGGGGGTGCAGGGGGACATGAGTGGGACATGAGTGGGGGCCTGCTGGCAGGTGCCCCTCACTGCTGGGGGGTGGGGGTGCAGGGGGACTGTTAGGGAGAATTCTCTGTTTAGGCTGAATTTCCTAACCAGCGTTTCTTTAGTATCTCTGGGGTTGTGGGAACAACAGAATTTAGATGTCTATAATTCTATCCCCGATAATACTAAAGAGTATTATAAGGACAGTGTCCAGGTGAATGGTCAGGAGACTCCTGCCATTAGGGACACTGGGGCCAGCATAACTGTGGTGGATAAATCGTTTTTTCAGGCTGAGGATGTTGCTAAGGCACCCAAACGCCTCACCAAGTTAGCTGGAGGGCCTGTGCAGATGCTTCCCCAATTACCAGTTCTCATCCAGTGTAACAACATGACTGTGAAGATACCTGTCAGCATACAGAGTGAGGTACCAGGACGCATACTGTTGGGTAACGATTTGAAAACTCTTGGGGTTGTATCGCATACTCCCAGACCTCCTAGTAAACGGTTACAGGAGCTAACCAGACCCGCAAGAGAGAGGACCATGCGCGGTACTCTCCAGGAGATGATGAAGAAAGAAATCACTCCTGCTCCACTGGAATTGTCGGCCGCTGTCTCCAAGAAATCAGAAGCGAAAGGGCAACCTAGACCTCTATCCCGAAACCAGCAGCCAGCATTCCAGTGCAGCCAACTCAGACTTCCCCGCGGTTGTCCAAAGTTACACCCGTAACTCCACCTCCAGCCGAGGCTGAGAGGGAGGTACAACCCTGTGTGGTAGAATTAGACTCTGAGGAAGAGCTAATGGAAGGCCAGGAACTCATTGGAGATCTGGATCCTGTTGACCATCCTGAGCTGCAGTCTTTACTGGCAGAAGGTGGACCCAGCAGGGCAGACTTCAGTAAGGGACAGAGGGAATGTCCAACTCTGGAAGGTCTTCGCCACCAGGCAGAAGCTCAGGCTGAAGGGCAAGAGCCTGGGAAATACAGGTTGCATTGGGAAGATGGCCTCTTCTACAGTCAACCGACCGATCTGCACCTGGAGACTACAAACAACTTGTAGTACCCCAAGAGAACAGACCACAGTTCTTGCAGTTAGCCCACGAGATTCCTTTGGCTGGTCACTTGAGTTTCAAGAAGACTAAGGAAAGGCTCTCTCTCTACTTCTATTGGCCGAAGATGGGGGCCGAAGTGGAAAAACACTGCAGGAGCTGCCACACCTGCCAGACCTCTGGTAAGGATGGCTCCAAGAATGTGGCACCTTTAGTGCCTCTCCCAGTTGTGGGAGTCCCATTTGAGAGAGAAGGGATTGACATTGTTGGTCCCCTTGATCCTCCAACCTCCTCAGGAAACAGGTTTATACTTGTTGTAGTAGACCATGCTACTAGGTATCCTGAGGCAATTCCTATGAGGACTGTTACAGCTCCGGCTGTGGCTACGGCCCTCCTTGGTATTTGTACTAGGGTCAGATTTCCTAAGGAAGTAATCTCTGACAGGGGGTCAATCTTTATGTCCCACTACATGAAAGCCATGTGGAAAACCTGTGGAGTTACTTACAAGTTCTCAACAGCTTACCACCCACAAAACAATGGGTTGGTAGAACGGTTCAACCGAACCATGAAGCGCATGATAGGTGCTTTAGAAGAACCCCTTAAGCGTAAGTGGGACCTTCTACTGCCATGCCTTCTCTTCGCTCATAGAGAAGTCCCTCAGGAGGGAGTAGGTTACTCTCCCTTCCAGCTTCTCTATGGTCATCCCGTCAGAGGTCCATTGGCCCTGATTAAGGAGGGGTTGGAGAGTGCTCCTTCCCCCAAGCCAGTCAGAGTGACTGACTACGTGATAGGTCTCCGGAGGAGAATGTCGCACATGATGACGGAAGCAAGCGATAACTTGAAAGCTGGACAAGCATTGGTCAAGCACTGGCACGATCAAAAGGTTAACATGGTTGAGTTCGCTCAAGACCAGCTCAGTCTCGTTATGATCCCAACAAGGCAGAGGGCCTTGCAAGACAAGTGGATGGGACCCTTCAGAGTCGTGGGTAAACTCGGAGAGGTTAACTATCTGGTGGACTTGGGCAATCCCAAAGAGGCTCAGACAGTCTTCCACACCAACCGACTCAAAGCGTATGTCTCAAGACCCGATGTAGGAGCGTTGCTTCTAGCATCATCCGAGGAAGAAGAAGAGAGTGGATCTCCTCAGAGGCTTACCTTTAGATGAAAAAATTGAAGGAGTAAATCTCTCCTCCAATCTGACACCCGAGCAACAAGAAGAGTGCAAATCTATGTTGAATCAGTTTGCCTCTCTGTTCTCGCTTTCACCAGGCTTGACCCCTTGTGGCCAGCACGACATACTCACTGGTGACTGTCTGCCAGTCAAAAGCAGAGGATACAGAATGTCAGAGAACGTACGAACCCACATCAAAGGTGAGGTCAGCAAGATGCTCGATCTCGGAGTAATAGAGCCCTCTACTAGTCCATGGTGTAGCCCAGTTGTGTTAGTACCAAAGGCCGGATCTAAAGAACTTAGATTCTGTGTGGATTATAGAGCTCTTAATGCAGTCACCAAGACTGATGCCCAACCTTTGCCAAGATCAGATGAGTTGGTGGATAAACTTGGCGCCGCCAAGTTCCTCAGCACATTTGACTTGACGTCAGGCTATTGGCAAATAGCCCTGACAGACCATGCCAAGGAGAAAACTGCATTTTCTACCCCCGTTGGCTTATACCAGTTTAAGATAATGCCTTTCGGATTGAAGAATGCACCTGCTACGTTTCAACGGATGGTAAACCTGGTTCTTAATGGGATGGAGGACTTCTGCATGGCATACTTGGATGACATTGCAGTGTTCAGCAATTCCTGGGAAGAACATGTAACCCACCTGAGAGATGTTTTGCAGGCTCTTGGACGAGCCAATCTGACCATAAAGGCGAGTAAATGCCAAATTGGACAGAGTAAGGTAGTCTATCTTCGACATGAGGTAGGAGGTGGAGAAATAAGGCCTTTGCTCAGTAAGATTGAAGCTGTGCAAAATTGGACAACACCTACTACTCAAACCCAAGTGAGAGCCTTCCTAGGCCTCACTGGGTATTACAGGAATTTCATAGATAACTATGGGACCATAGCTTCTCCACTGAATGTCATCTCCGCTCCAAAACGTCCTAAAAAGGTTAGATGGAACGAGGAGTGCAATCAGGCTTTTGAAAACCTGAAAAAGACTCTTTGCCAAGCCCCAGTACTCAGAGCTCCTGATTACCACCAAACTTTCATTGTGCAGACAGATGCTTCTAATGTAGGAATAGGTGCCGTACTCAGTCAACTGGATGGGAAAGGTAGGGAGCACCCCGTTTGCTTCATCAGCCGCAAGCTGAAGGATCCTGAAACAAGGTGGGCAACAATCGATAGAGAATGCTTTGCTATCGTGTGGGCTCTGAAGAAGTTTAGGCCATACTTGTATGGTTCTACTTTTGTCATTCAGACTGACCACCAACCCTTAAGATGGTTAATGCAAATGAAAGGGGAAAACCCAAAACTACTGAGATGGTCAATCTGCCTGCAAGGGTTTGATTTCACCATTGAGCACAGGTCAGGGTGTCACCACCAAAATGCTGATGGTCTCTCTAGGATGTATGTCATCGACTAGAGGTAAGAGATTCATCCAGGAGTGGATTAAATCCTCCTGTCCCTTAGTCTTGGGGGGGGCGAGTGTTAGGGAGAATTCTCTGTTTAGGCTGAATTTCCTAACCTAGTGAGTCCCCCAGCAGCTTTGCTGGATTTCTGGAGTTTGTTTTTTTCCATCCTGCCAAGAGTGAGACTCTTTTCTCCCACTCTTGGACATGAATGTGGTTGATTCCTGTGAATGTCAATATGTTCTATGGGCTATGGGGTCTTTTACTCCATAGGGTCTCATGTGTTTTACTATGTGTGTTACACCGCACCCTCCGTGCCGTAACACTGGGGCGTCCTAGAGGATCCCCACCATAGACTCCATACCCTGGGACTAACTACTGTCTCCCAGGGCATGTAAAGTCACCATTGGCTTTATTAGACCTAAATTTACTAACAGAACTAGTATAAACCATTCTATTGTGGACGTACTAGTAGGGGTAATTCGATTACCCCTGGGTCTGTTATTCGAGGGGCACTGTCCCGTCCACCCTCGTCGAGTTTTGGCTGGTGGCAGTGGAAACTACTTGTTATATTCGACAACGAATATAACTCTATGGGATTCTTCCCATTGTTGGCGGCTAATACTTTTTCCCGTTAGTCTCTAATATACCGCCGGTTTATTTGTCTTAAATAAATCTACCGGTCGTTACTTTCTGCCAGAACTCAGTTTTTAAAATGGCGTCTGTGTTCACCTCTGTAACTCCGAACCAAAGGTTGAGCCCTTTGTTCCACTTTTGGCGGGCTTCTACACAGAAGCCCTCTAGAGTGGTGCCATTCTGTCTGGGAACCACAGGGAGTGTGGGAGGGGGTTTAGGCACCCTGGACTGAGTTGCCTTGCCAACTCAAGTCGTACTCTGGTGTGATTGGCCCAAGTGGTGAGCCACCCCGCTCACCACTTAGCGTGTTTTGATTGACAGCTAGGCTGAATGAATGGGGACTTTTGCAGGGCTTTTGGGACTGGATCTTCAGAAGTCGCCACAGGACCTAAGAATCCGATGAGGGTAAAGCCAAGCCGACCTGCAACGACGACACCTCCGGTGGAGCCCTGCTGAACCGACTCACCACTTCCAAACGACAGAGGAGTTCTCCCTGGTGGAGAGTGTTCTCCCCCTGACTGGTGGGAACAACCAATCCCTTTGCTTTTTCTTCGCTTTCAGGGCGTAGTGGTCGAATTGCCCGTGCTGAGCACCCCGGCAACCGGATAGCCACTAGCCCATACCGCGACCAAAAGGTGGTGCCTTGTGACAGAGCACTCCGCGGCTGGTCTCTTCCCTGGTGGTGCAACGATCTTCAACTTTCCTTCGACGACGAGATCATCTCATCTCTTGGCAAAATCCCGACTTGCATCCACCACCAGGAAAAACTGCCCCCGCCGGAGCTGTCTCTTCACTTACAAGGTACCGTGTCCGCCTGGCTTCCCTTGTGACGGTTAGCGTGAGGTGTCTTAAATCCTTACCTTTCCATTGGGTCGCCTCCAGACCTTCTTAACTTTTTGTTCTAAACTGGTCCAACCTTCCTGTGACAATTTGCTACAAAGACTCGAAGTGCGTTTCCACTGTGATACTTGTTGGGACATATCGCCTTGCCTCTCTCCCAGTGGGCCTGGCCTCTGAACTTTGTGATCCACATTAGACCCTGCCTTGCGGGCCTTACATTTGCTTCGTAAAAGTGTTGGTACCGAGTTGGTTTCATACCCTGCCTTTTCTCTCCCGTTATAACGAATATTAGAGTACCATCTAGGTTAAGGCAGTCACCTCTGTCTGCAAATAAGTGGTGCCTTTGAGCCTAGACTTGTCGAAATATTGTTAGGGGATTGATATACTTATAGTAATTGTAATTGAAGTTGTTTGCCGTATTAGTGCCAGTGTGTTTTCATAGATGTGTCCTTAAAATAAATAATGATATATCTTTACATCCAAGCTCTGTTCCGTGTCTGCTTGTTTTACTGTGTAAATTGCCCTATCTTGTATACTCCACATACTGCCTAACTCTTCTTGAGGGAAGTCTGACTGCTCAGCCACAGCTACCAGGTGAACCTGTGTGGTACAGTCTGCTACCAAGTGGGTTTACTGCCAAACACCTGTAAGCCTAAATCTTTTGCAGTGGTCCCACAGCGAACTGCACAGGTTTCTGCTTAACAACGGGACACCCCCTTTTCCATCAAATATTGGCATGACTACTGCACAGAATAACCCTGGTCCAGATACAACCAGCGGTTTGGGCTGTGCGCCTTGGCAAAAATTGTCCTTGTTTGTCTATGGGAAAATTAGTGGGAATTAGGCCGCACTTTTGGAGAAAATATATATTGTGTTTGACACTTAATAACTTTCTAATTTTGTAATGAATCTTTGCCAACCTTTGTACTCTGGGGAGACCTGTACTTTTTTAATCACATTAATCAGTTGCTCATATCAAAAGTTATTAATGATAGAATTTTGAGGTTTTTTTTGTATGTGTATTTGTTTTTTATTTGTATCACGCGCCAAACCCTTTGGGAACTGGGCGCTTGAAAACTTAAGGTTACTGACAAGGGCATACAGCTTAGAGACAGCAGGAATAGTTACAATAATTAGAGTACCAGCATGGCTGGGCATGACGCTTGGAGACAACAAGAATACAGAAAACCAGAAAGGACTCCCGCGGACTCACTTTCTTGTTTGGTCTGCGGACGGGCCTCCGATTGGCTGAGAAGATGGCGTGATGTCCGCGGACAAGGGACCCGCCCACTGTTTGGATGGTGAAAAGAATGAGGTGCATCAAATTTGTGGAAATGCTTGCTATGCTGGATTCACGGGCAGCGGCCGATGTCCGCGAACGTCGCAGTGAAAACATATAAAAAAACACAACATTGCACAATATCTGGAAAGGTGAGGGGTGAATTTCATTCTAGATCTGATTCAGAATGGTTCTGCACAGTGTGGTGCTGTTTTGTCAGGAAGGAACAAAACTTGAGGGTGGTCTCAAAATATTTTAAAAGCTTTCAGAAAGATTAGACCCAAACTTTAATGTTTGGGCAAAGTCGGAATGGATTTTGTCAAGTGGGGGCTAAGTTATATGACTGTTTTACATATGTACATTTTGACACTTTTCAAAAAATAAAACATGCCAGATTTGCAGAAAACTCATGTAAGGAGCATTGGCAAGGTCCTGAAAGCATGGTTTTGCAAATGTGTCTGTGTTTTATTTTTTGATAAGTGTCATAATATAGGTACAAAAAATAGTGATATATCCTTTGATGACTGAGGTATCGCCTGTGGCAATGAGCAGAGGCCAGATTGTCCGGGTGACCACGAGGGACCAGCAATGGGGTTTTATCAGGCATGGCCACCAGGAACCGGCGATCCAGTAAAGTTTTTCGAAATTTGGATACCTTTGAATGGGTAAAAAAAATCTGCTTGTGGGTACAGGTTGAAGTGCTGGATGGGATTGCAGCAAATGTACACAAGGACAGTCAATAGAACTTCAAAGCATGGTTTGGCAAATATGTACTGTGTTTTATTTTTTTGAAAGTTTTAAAATGTAAGTACACAGCACAGTGATATAACATTGGTGTCTGGACAAAGGGCCTGGATGACAGAAGGAAGAAGAATGTACACTGTAATTTTCTTATTGGGGCATGCAGATTGGCTGAAGTGTGCAAATTTGAAGGGGAAAACATATTCTGTTTGTGGTTACAGCCTGAAGTGATGGACTAGATTACAACAAACTCGCACGACAAGCATTAGCAAGGACCTGAAAGCATGTTTTTGGAAGTATGTCTTGTGTTTTATTTTTCTAAAGTGTAAGAATGTAAGAAGAAAAACTGCCGATATACATTAGGTGTCTGGGTAGTGGGCCTGGCCCTCGGCAAACAGAAAAGTCTACTCTGATTTCTTTGATGGGGAATGCATCATGGTCGAAGCCCATGCCGTATGGATTTGGAGACTGGCTATTGGTTACATTATTAGGGTATAGTGGACACTGAGCTAGGATGCAGCATAGGTGCAGTGAATAATAGGGGTGGTTTGGTTGGGCTGGGGTCATGGTTAAGCCTTATGCTGTAGGCAATTGAACAATGATTTCCATTCTCAGCTGCCACTTCTGATAATGACAGACATAAATATATGTTGCAAAAATATGTTTCTTAAAGAAGGTTTATAGTTCTTTCATATATATGAAAAGAGGAATTGTTAATAACTTATATACAGTGATGTAACACTATGAGCAGTTTCACTTATAAAAACCTATTAAATGGACAGAAAAAAACTTTGTTAAAGGGATGTTACGGTTAAGATGCATCCCACCCTTGGGACTTCTCTGCTCCAGTAGTTAAACAGTGGCGTCCCACCTTGGCATTCCTTGCCATTTCCCTCCTTTGTTCACATGAGCACTTGCCCAACCGTACTTCCCCATCTATTTATGCACTTCTCTTACTAAACAATGCATATGTGCATTTATAGGAGCACTGTGTACAATTGTATGTATATGTAAGGGAAATACAGATGCAAAAGATTTGTAGACGATTGTTGAGTGGCAGTTGGTGTGTGGAAGTTTAATATGGTCATAGGCATATATGTACAGTTTTTAGAAGTGATTGGTGGATGTATGTGTGACTGTTTGAAAGAAGGCACTGAGGGAGTGTTACACATATAAAATTAAAAAGGTTTGAAGGGCGGCCCTGTGCGATGGTGTCTTTTAATGATCAATGGCCTAGAAAGGGGACAGTGGAGACAAAGGACAGTAATAAAGGTCCATCGATTATGGTCCTTATAGTATGCTAGAGAAAAGTATTTAGGACAGAAAATTGTTTGTATCCTTTTTTATTTTTCTCTAGTATACAATTGTCCATTATTCCAATTAGCATAACACAACATGCTAATGGAAATGTTGGAGAATCTTATTGAGTCTAACTACTTTACTGTGAAAGGTGGTTCCTAAAATAACCTTTTTTGGGTGTGTTTTTTTTTCTGCCAAAGAGGTCATAAAGTAGGGAGGGAAATGAGGGAAGATCCACCAACCACAAATATGGAGGGAGGGTCGACAGGGGAAGACCCTGTGTTACATCTAAGGTAGAGGGCAGTGTTTCTCATGCTCTCTGATTACAGCTTCAAAAGCACTTCAAAATTGCTCCCCCCTGCCGAGTGATGTGTTGCAGTATAAACAGAGTATTGGTTTCTTCAAATGATATGGATGAACAGATTCTGTTATCACTTGCAAGATAGCAGGTTGTAGTATGTGTCCCACAGAACTAGGCTGCGTGGTTACAGTATTGGTTTAGGAAGATGAGGTGGAGGAAGACAGCCTGCTACTTGCTAAGAACGGAACAAAATTTCTGAGAGCACTGTGGTGGTTGGATTTTGTGTGGCGGCGCATGGAGGTGGTCCTGCAACAGTACTGTCCAGGTTGCCTGTGACTGAGCACTCAGTGCATTTCACTTTGGTAGCTTTGGCCTTAGGTACATTCCCAAAAGTGGTAATGAACGGCCACACCCATGATTCTCTTTGGCTGCTAGAGTTAGGCACTTCCTCTACCTCATATTCTTGGTCCTTTTCATTGTCTTTGGTAGCACTGCACTTTTTCTGTTATGTAGGTCCTCCAGCTGATGGTGGTCGTGGCTCTTGGGGAGAAGGGATGGCAATAGCTGATGCCACACAATAGCCAATGCCATTTTAAGATAAAAAGCAGTTTTGTTAATATTTTTCCAAGTATGTGCTCTGTGTTAGATTGTTAATGGATAATGAGTAAGAATAGGTGTAGGAGCTGTGCAAGGGTACATTTTGAGCTTGAGAGTTGATGGATCAGCAGAAAATGCAGTTCCAAACTGTTCACGAAGCACAGACCCATTTACGAAGTGTAGTTGTGTTTGCAAACACGTCATCATGCTGCGCACAAGCGCATGGTCACGTGACACTGTCCGAAAAGTCTGCGGTGATGTCAGATGTTCGAGAACATCGACAAACACAAAAACAGTGGAAAAAATTACAAAAAGTGTGTAGAAGTGTTAAAAATGATGCTAGAAGTTGGGGAATGGCAGAGTTTTAAGTGTTGCAGTATTGGAGTAAGTATTATATTAGTAAGTTGTTGTAAATTAGCGTGCACTGGTAAAAACCTATCAAAATCACTGGAGAAACGTTGTTAAAGGGATGTTATTGTTAAGTTGCACTAATAAAACCCTATGAAATTCAATGAAACAACGTTTTTAAGGGACGTTATTTTTACAAGTAAAACCTAAACATTTCAGAAATGTGCCAGTCATCGTAAGCTAAGCAACCAAAAACTCCACAACCATGCACTGCTAAGACTAACCCTCAGAAAATAGGTAGGGGAAGCACACCCTGTCTTATGTAAATTTAATGTAAAACTTCAGAAATTCCTTATTTTTTCTAATCCATTGGACCTTAAACTAATCAATTGTTTCTGGGTGCCCGGGTAGAAAAAATGACTCTGGTATCAAAAAGTCAACAATTACATGAACAAAATGAGGTTCCTATTGGTAATAAGAACTCTCGTCCCCTGCACACCATTCAATAGTGGAAAGAATCTTTCCAAACAAATCTCAATGATTTTTATAATTTCAAATATTCGTTGTCTCAATATCTTGTAAAGTTTTTTTAGCAACAATCAAGGTAGTCAAGTATTAAATGTAAAATTCAATCAACAAATTCAAAATAACCAGTTTTCACATGTAAATTTCAAATTATTTCTTTTACTCATTATTCAAAAAAGTATTATCATTTTCCAAAAAAGTATTGTCATTTTCTTGAGTTGTATTCACTCCAAAATAATTCCCAATATATATTTTTTTTTTCAAATAGCAGTTCAACAAAAATTTACAAAATGTTCCCAACATTTTTTTTCAAACCAATACTTTCAAATGAGCTCAACGCGTATCGAGAGATTTTTTTTCTCTCTTCTTCAGGAGCAAGCACTTATTTATCACTGATGTAGTAATCACCAATTTCAACAATTCTTCATTATAAAGAATAACCAATTCTTCCTATTTAAATCAAACCAACTTGTCAAAGTAAAGCATAATTTTCTTTTTTGATACATATATCCACAGGATTTTTCTGTGTCAACTTATTCCGTTGTGAGATTATGGAAACGTCATCTTTTCATGATTCCCCATTCATAGATAGTTTTCTGTGAATAATATAATCTGTGTATTAGTAATTTAATGATGCAGTGTGTGCTAGTTTTTAACTTTATACATTATAGAATTGTACCTGTAAGTTTCTCTTGTTCACCAATTTGCCATACAGGTCTGTTCCGCTTTTGATTCAAATAATCCAAATGGAATCTCGGAGGTCCAAATGGTCTGGATGATGACTTTTAAAGAACAAACTGTTGTTGACATCTGTCGGTTTTCTAAACACAGTGGTCTGTAATTTCCCTTGTTCTGGATAGATCTTCACATCTAAGAAGTGCACCAATGGATTTCCTATTTCCAACATGAATTTTATGCGATTGTTGCATGCATTCAAGTATTCAAGAAATGATTCTAGTTCCTGCCTGGTTCCCTTCCAGACCGCGACTTGACCTGGTTCCCTTCCAGACCGTGACCTGACCACGTCGCACTCCTACATTTTCAGAATGTGACCCCATTTTAAGAATAATTTGGTGAGTCTCTTATACCACTTTACTAATAGAGTTGGGCGAATGCATGAAACACACATATTTGAAACTACAAATCCCACAATTCATAGTGGTCATGTGATTAAATCACATGATAATATATGGCCAAGTTGCTAAGAAACGGGTTGACTAGGAGAAAGGTGGATCAAGCTTGCGCACGGCAGAAGATAGAACGTAGGTAAATTATACGGTTTCTGTACTTGGGGAATAGTGCAAATGATGAACACATGATATACAGTGACGACTTAATCAGTTGACTAGCTGCACATAGTGCTAATTCATAACATCTTCCATTAGGTATACGCATGGACAGTGACCACGCGATACGATAGGAAGTAAAAGAGGGGGTAGAAACGTATGCGACGGGAAGCAGACAGCAATCCAGGTAAAAAAAAAACATGTTGTAATATGATATTTACTTTGAAGGGAATGATTTAATAAAACGCTAAATCAATATATCGCGGCAATTCAAGCTATTTATTGATACACAGGGAAGAAAAACGTGACTTGACCATTCTAATAAATTTTTAGAATGTGACCCCATTTTAAGAATAATTTGGTGAGTCTCTTATACCGCTTTACTAATAGAGTTGGGCAAATGCATGAAACACACATATTTGAAACAAATAGATTTAGAGTATGAATACTTACCTTCTGAATCTAGGCTTTTTACTTCCGAGATTCCATTTGGATTATTCGAATCAAAAGCGGAATAGACCTGTATGGCAAATTGGTGAACAAGAGAAATTTACAGGTACAATGCTATAATGTATAAAGTTAAAAACTAGCACACACTGCATCATTAAATTACAAATACACAGATTATATTATTCACAGAAAACCATCTATGTATGGGGAATCATGAAAAGATGAGGTTTCCATAATCTCACAACGGAATAAATTGACACAGAAAAATCCTGTGGATATATGTATCAAAAAAGAAAATTATGCTTTACTTTGACAAGTTGGTTTGATTTAAATAGGAAGAATTGGTTATTCTTTATAATGAAGAATTGTTGAAATTGGTGATTACTACATCAGTGATAAATAAGTGCTTGCTCCTGAAGAAGAGAGAAAAAATCTCTTGAAACGCGTTGAGCTCATTTGAAAGTATTGGTTTGAAAAAAAATGTTGGGAACATTTTGTAACATTTTGTTGAACTGCTATTTGAGAAAAAACATTTTTTATTGGGAATTATTTTGGAGTGCATACAACTCAAGAAAATGACAATACTTTTTTGGAAAATTATAATACTTTTTTGAATAATGAGTAAAAGAAATAATTTGAAATTTACATGTGAAAACTGGTTATTTTGAATTTGTTGATTGAATTTTACATTTAATACTTGACTACCTTGATTGTTGCTAAAAAAACTTTACAAGATATTGAGACAACGAATATTTGAAATTATAAAAATCATTGAGATTTGTTTGGAAAGATTCTTTCCACTATTGAATGGTGTGCAGGGGACGGGAGTTCCAAAGAGTAACCCTCAGGACATGAAAGATGACATCACATATTACATTTATTTTAATAAACAGTCCATACAAGCGGTTGAGTTTATTATGTTGGAAACAAAATGTTAGGGGTGATTGGGAGAACTCTCATCAACTACTTAGTGTATTAAAGAATTTACTCATGTAAACAAATCATTATTTTCTCATGTTGTTCTTAGTAGAGGAACCTAATCATACATACATATAAGTCATGTTTGCAGCATGCACCATACATGTACAATATTTTTAATCTGGTAATTTACGATAGTAAAATAATAAATGCTACCTTATGAGGGTGTCGAGTAATGTTAAACATGGAATAAATAGGTAACAATTGAAAACTTACCACACACTTGTGTTAGTAGAAAAAATATATATAAAAATGCACAATGCCTACAAATCAGAGGCACATACAGGGAAAATAAAGTAAGGAAGAAAGAAACAACAGCACCAAAAAATAACAATAACATTAGAGTTAATCATCATGTACACAAATTAATTGTGTGTTTGAGGCGTGCTTATTGTCCCATGTATGTGCACTATTAGCCCAGATTATTAAACTCTAAGGAAAGTACTTTTAGAACATATAAAAACATTAATATGTAAATATATAGCACATTTTGGAAATTATCATTGTCAGTACAAATAAAAAACTAGCCTATTCATGTCAGTTAACAAAAACAGTTGGTCCAGATATGTGATGTCATCAAATTTCGCTAAGCCACCTTAATTTTGCGCACCTGTTTCCAAGCCTGTGACCACAATGATGACATCAGCCTATGACCAGAATCGTGCCGGTGCATCTGACATGCTCTGCTCATGGGTGCTGGTACGCCTGCCAGGTCAGACCTGGCGGGCGGGAAGGCACCCACGAGCAGAACTCATAGTTTGCCAGTCTGGTAACAACGGTACTGGCAAGCTTACTGGTACCGTTGTTACCGGACCTGCAAACTTATAATGAGGCCCATTGTCTTTTTTGTGTTGTCATTTTCATTATTTTACATATTTCTCCCCGGTGGACATTCCAACATGTCCAACCACAAGAGTAGCAACAATGATGATGACGTTATCATTTTGGTTCTGAATGCATTGCCACTGAGGAAGACCACAACTCGAATGAAAATCACTGCAGACAGTTAGAGCTTCTTTCAAATAAAAAATAACAGAAAAGAGGCAGAGGAGGTACTTTGCACAATCTGCAACAAAACTATATGATGTGGTTCATCCAATGTTACTTCTCAAAACATGGGAACATCAATTATGTTCAATCATATAGTGCAAGTCCACTGGAATGATGTTGATGATGATATAGAAAAGCACACACACACCATAAAAGGAAAATGCATGGGTCCCATTCCTTGCATGGACGGACATCAGCACCACCTGCAGCACCTTCATCCACCAGTGCACCAACATCACCAGCTGGAAATAGAGCCCCAACTTCAACAGCAGTGTCAACTGCACATGCTCACCTTTCACTGACTCCTGATCTTTGCATGATGCATGTCATATGTAAATGATGCTTCTAATATGTATTCAACGGCGATGCAACAATTGAGCAATGGCAGAAGAATATTGCTACACATCAGATTACCTGTCATGTTTAGATTTATTTTAACTGCACATTTCTTTTCCCCATTTTCTCTACATTTTCTTTAAAAAAAAATATACAAATAAATGATACGCTGTTTTTAATTCTAATTTCCTTTTTTACATGTTTCATCCAGATGTGTTTTCCTCCACTATTCCATCCCCTTCTTTCCTTCCCCGAAAAACTTACCTTGCAAGGACCAGCTTTTAAGGTATAAATATAGATAAAATTGAACATAAACTGCAAAAATATGTTTCAATATTTTTTGTAATTTATTTTATGCAGTTTCAGTAATGAAAATCCTCCAATTGTTTATTTATATACGCGGTTATACTATTACTAAGGAAAGTCGTTTAGCCGTGAATAAAAGCAGCTCAGTCGTGGCTCGCCTTAGCCATGCAAGCAAAATACTGCAATTCATTGGCTGATGCTGTACCCGTGGCTAAAAATAGAAATATTTAAAAAATATGCACATTTGTGTCTGTACATATATGCTTTACACATGACATTACTTACCAAATACCATGATACATGTTCTCCTTTTTATTCCATAGTATCAACTCTGAAACAAAATAAAATGTAGTTCATAACAAAATAAACACAAAATGATTTTTGTTTTTTTCATAACAGTACTAAGTGAATACTGATTGTATTCCTAGTACGGGATAGAATTGCCCTTTGCACGCTTGTCATCACCCACAAATTCCTTTCAAATTCCGCCTGCAAATACTTGGCAGATAAAGTCAACTAACGCCAACCAGCTAGACCAACCAGAGCTGTGTACTCACACTGTCTTACCGTTCCGAGATTCCTCCTAAAAAGAGCGGGGGGAGCAAGCTTCCCTGTGTTAGCCGCCAAACAGTGGAATGCCCTTCCTCTCAGCCTTAGAATAGAACCCTCTTTTTGGATCTTTAGAGCCAAAGTAAAAAGCTGGCTCTTCAGTAAGAAACAGGAGTGATCAACTATCTTTCCCTCAAATACTTTTGCCTGCTCAGTCTCTGTATGTCCTCTGTAACTCTAGCAGCTTGGTGTTGTAACTGATTCTTTCATCTCTCAACCCCCATGTAACCATGGTCGACCCAGACATATTTCTGTAATTGTCTTGTTTTCCTTTTTGTTGTTGTTCTAAACTGTCTGTAACTCTTGCATAAGCGTTGGCGCCCAGTTACCTGAGGGTTCGGTGCACGGTACAAATAAAGAAACTAAACTAAACTAGTACACAACCATTAACAGATTGTATTTATTAATCATACTATAAAGATAAAAACTTCTTGTTGGAGAGAAAAAAAACACTTTTCAATTATTTTAACTATTTAAGAATAATTGTATATACATATAGAAATTATACACTATCTCACTTTCTACGAGTATATGCATAGAATAACATTTAAAATAAAAATGTAAACAGTTTTATAAAAATAAACATTGTATCAAATAATCCTTCTCAAAATAACACTTTTAAAAACTAAGAGCTGCTACAGTGCAATATAGGAACAAAATGCAGCATTATCATTTGAAATGTACTAACAATTTAGGTAAGTACAAACTTTGTTTTGCATCAGCAAATTCTAAAAAAGATTTGCCCACAACTCAACAGTTTGTACACCAATAATGACATTTCACTATAATGGATATATATTAAAATACTGTACAAATATTATTTACTATTAAATGTTGACAAATTTACAGATTCATGTATGCATCCTTAACCAGGAAACAAAGACATATAACCTAACTATGTCTTCAGTTTTACAAATAAATACATTAAGACATGCCAACAGTGTAACATTATTTTGAGTATTAATCTTTTTAAAGTATAGTCATTCCTATATTTCAAATAATAGATAGACAAAAACTGGTGTGTGTAAATATAGTAACACTTAGCAGAAACTACATTAATAACCTAATACATGTAATTTCCAAACTTCTTAAATCATCTGTGTGTGTCCTTTGTTTGGCCACATACACAAATAAGACATTTTTAATTATATTTTATAATGTACACATCATATTGAAATGTTTTAAAAACTAAGAATTATTTAAACTTCTATTGGCACTGATAGTTGTACGCAGTGTGCAATACCTTGTTTTACTATATGAATATACATTCTAAATTAAATGTTATTTATCTACATTGCATTTTTCCTGGCCACCTTCACACCTTAGAAGCTAATATTTTTGTTAACCTACCATACAAAATGGAAAAACATGCACAGTTTAATGACTGAATAGACTGGACAACTTTTATGAAAACTTCACGCTACATACAGAAGATATTTACACATTTAACAAACTAACCCTTTGACTAAGGTATTTTCATTTATTGTTTCAATTCGAATACATTTTTAAAAGCCTTCAGTGCATACATATTTTCACCACCTATAAACATAATGAATAAACCTAGTATATCTAAATTGTTCCCTAAAACTATCATTTAGTTTTCAAACGTTGTACGATATATTTTTGAATCTACAACCTACTGTTTACTTATTTAATATATAAACAGTGATGCCTTTGTACACTCCCTCACACTAATAAAATGTGCACATGGAGCCATTTATGTAACCTAGCACTTACAGGAAACACTTGTACATGTTAGAATATACAGTGTTTTACACAATAAAACAGAAGTAGAAGATTGCAGAATACTGTATTCTCTTCTAATTTAAATACTCTTCAGAATAGTACCTCTACATTTATTTCATACTGTTTTTAAAGTACATCCTAGTAACAATCTATCTCCTAATTTTATAAAAACATAATATCAACCAAGATGGTTTCAAAATATCTGTACTGTCAGGTACTGCTTCAGCTAACTGCTCAAATTCACTCAAAGGCTTTAGTACCCGATTTCTAGTACTAGCTGGTCCAAGACAACTAAACTACATTAATGCTATGCCCATACAGAGGCAAACTAGTTAGCCAATCTGCATCTTCATAGCAACCACACTCTATACGTGAAAGCATCTTCAGACCAAAGCTTAAAAGCTTCTGACTGAGACTTGTATCTGCTGATAAATCTTCTGTCCATGCTTCAGCTGCATTGCTCTTTTCAGCTTTCGTCATGTATGCTGTAACATAATGAGCAATAGCTTGTGTATCATCAGCAATAAACTGTACAACAGTATTTGCATTCCGAAGCTGAGCAATGACAGGATGGTAATAATTAATGAATTGACATTCCTTACTTCAATTTCAATGATATGTATTTGTTGGTGACTTATCTGTAACATGGTGTCGAACAGATGACAATAAACTGTTCACTCGAACACCTGATGTGACAGGCCTTGGAAAACCAAATCTGAACTTAGGTTAGTACTTGTCTTTAATTTTATATTTTCTCTGACAGTACTTTCCACAGGAGTGTTTTTGAAACCTTTCCACTGTGTTCTGTAGATCAGCATTCATGTGCTGAGCTGGAATGGAACAAGTAACATATTTTTCAATGTACTCCATTACACAGCCATCCCTTTCCTTAAGAACTGAGGAGCATTTTTAATCCACAACAGCATATGTATATGTGGATCCCCGAGTGCTTGGTACTCTTTCCTCCAAAAGAAATGTTCCACAGTGCCGAATGGACCATTTTCTTTATTACATATAAAGCGTAACCTGGCTAAAAATCTGTGATGAAAGAACCACCATACACTTACAGGATCCATGGGACACAATTCTCCTGATGCAATGTTTTCTATGTTTTATTTCCATGGATTAGTTTCACAAATCCACTCAACAAAATCTTCCCAACTATATTGAATTAAAATCACAAACCAAGTTGGAGAGCCCACATTTCTGATCATGAATCAAACCTCGGATTGTCTCCTATATCAATATTCATTTTTCTTTTACCTGCGGCAGCATCACACATGCAGAAGATTTTGAAATCTAGTTCCGGTCTGAAGTGTATGAGCAACAGCATAACATAATGTTGAAAATTCACTTTCATACCATAAGTGAAACATATATTCAACATTGGTGTGTGCGGAATCGTGAGTCTTCTGAATACATTCTTGTACAGCGATAATTTGAGATATTCACACCTTCCAATCATCCAATCTCCCTCATGTACCATTTGGAAAAAGCATAGGGAAACAACAGGCTTATAATGTATTTTCCCATATACTGATTGGTTCATCATTTGTTGCTTTCATTTGATACAATTATAAACTGTTACCCATGACTTCATATGAGTGTAAAGGATGGAAAGTGTAATGTTCATACAAACAATTCCATTCTGCAACAGATAGACACTGAAACTGACCTTCACTGCTTTTGTTTGTTGACTCAACATCAAGCATAGACAAGTCTGGTACAGTCAGACTGCCTTTGTATAAATAATGTACTCCAATAGAAATGCTAATGCTTTGTTCACTTTTCTAATATCTATAAGCTGTTGCCAAATGCTCTTATCTTTAGTGGAAACACCATTTACTAAAACAAACAAAGAATCCCCAATGTCGAGCTTCACACCTACAGTATTCACATTTTCTTCCAAATTGAGAGGTAAATAAACAACTTTGCCTTTGACACCTTGCAAAATGTTTTCCTAGGCACATTTGACATTGTTATTTGCATTCTAACAATAACCTGGAAAGGATGAACAGTTTTCAGTGCAATCACTTCAAACATGTTCAATTTTTGAAGCACAGAAGGGATATCAAGCACTACGATGTCATTCAAAACACTACTTGGAGGATTACTTCTTTGATTATAAAACCCAACACAGTGTCTACAAACATATAGTGCCTCTCTTGTGTCAAATGGTTCTTCTACAGAGAAATACAGATAAAGTTATTCCAAACATCTTACACACTGTGTTTAATTGTATCCACAATGTACAATAGTTGCACGTGAGACTTATAAAAAGTGTGTTGAAAAGATACACAAACAATATCAGGTCTTTTACTAGAAGACAACTCAAACATTGCCATACTTCTTTTATACTGTTGATAAATCTGATCCTTTCAAAGCATAAGATCAGCATCTACACTTCCTGGTAGTCTTTCATTTACATACACATACTCCTTTAAATGCATCATATTTATCATTTGCATTGTAGAAACTATACGTTCTACAGTTCCAGTCAAATGTATTTGATTTAAAACTGCAAGAGGCATACTTGGTGTTTTGCCCTCATACAGTTTAACCAGAAGGTCTCTAATTGTAGTATGATGTGCAGCCAACACGTGTATATAATGATAAAACTGACTCTGACATCTACTTTTATCAAGACAAGCTAGAGAGTGACCTAAAAATCCTGTTTTCGTTGATCTTCCCAGTCATCTATTCTTTGTAGAATGTTGATCTGTCTTTGCACAATATATTTTTTGTTGCAAAACTTGCAACAATCTCTTTAAGACTTTACAAGAAAACATATTGATATTGCATAAGAAATTGCATGTCCATACCTCAAATCCTTCTTTGGTTTTATTTTTTGACTGATCTACACTTTCCATTTCTGTATTATTACACTGTACAATGTTTTCTTTTTTTAGAAATCACACCATTTTGGACTTCATAGCTATGTCCACTCTCATCAATAGCTAGGGGAACATTCTTTATTTGAATGTAACTTTCCTCAATAAAAACTCTTTCTGTATGAGAAGTGAGATTCCACACTCCACCAAACACATCACAAAAGTTGTCATGTGTAAGTACATGAACTGTTTCTATATTTGTATAGAATGGTGTAGTCACTTTAAGTAATTTCTTAAATTTATTCAAGATGAAAATTAAAAAAACATTTTTAATTTCAAAGATTTTCTTTATTATTTCTCCTTTTTTCTCTTTTGCAAAAAGTTCTTTACAACATATCTGGATTTTGGTTCCACACTTCTCCTATGATTTGTAGAAACTTGAGAATTATACATTTTCCTATATATATATCTATATTCCTCTCTTTCAAATTGATAGCACATTCCCAAACTTTACTTCTTTAATCTTTTATTTTTTACTAGATAAATATACATTTGATACATTGCAGATACAGTATCGAATACAGGCAGGGCCAAACTCAGTCTTTCATGCTTCCTATGTTGATAAATGAGCACCACACACTGTGGGAAATAATAAGCAGCGTTCAGATACCTGAGGGTTCATAGCGCTATATAAATGCTAAATTATTATTATTATTATTATGAGCGAAGAGATCTCTTAGGTTGATAAAGAGAGAGTTTCGATTGAAGACATTCAGCCCCAGAAGAGTGAAAAGAACTGTGAACAATACACAAAATCTTAAAATTCAGCCGACTTTTAACAGGCAACCAATTAAGAGGCTGCAAAAGATCACAAGAATGAGACAGTCTGGGAGCATTAAGGGCAAGCCTAGCCACTGCATTCTGCAGAATTTGAAGGTGCTAGAGTAGCGCCCCTGGCTAGCCAAGATAGGGTCCATTGCAATAGTCTATAGTGCCCATAATAGAGGCAGTTACAATGTTGGCCCTGGCCTCATTAGCGAGAAAGGGAAGAACAATTCACTTTCATTCACAAAGCCCTCATGTGGGCTTTGTGAGTGACAGATAAGCCAACCTATCAAAAATAAGGATGGCTTTCATTCTGGCTAAGAGAACAAATCAGATACGTATCCTGAATTTGCATTAACGTATTGCATCATTCAAAATACCTGTATAAGCAAAATGATTGCAGGAGCTCTGTGTGTGCATCCCGTGTGTCTTTTGAACATTCATTAAAGATGACTGTGAAGCTACACCCGGGAGTCTTTTTCTTTATTCTTGTCCCAGTGCCAGACTCCACAGATGCCAGAGGCTTGATGAATTGCAGAAGGACCTTCTTTAAATTTTGATTAAGTTTTTTTTTATAAATCCATTAATCATCAGTAAATTATGCGAAGTGGAATGATGTTTTCTCTACGGAGGATTTTATTGTCACTAGCCCAAATTCTTCAGTCTCTGCAGGATTTAAAAGCAAAGATTTTACTTAGTGCATCTAACAAGGCTATTCATCTATATGACCGCGGGTCACAATGCTCTTATTTTTTATACGTTGTTATGATTAAAGCTCCTTAGCAAGAAATAGGTTTTTTGCCAGAAGCCACAATGCCATTGAATAAAGTACAGACTACCCATGCCCACAAGTCAGGTGTTTCACTGAGGACTATGTTAGCTAGCCCATCAGGACCAGGGGCCTGCAAGTTTGCATTCTTTTAATAGGTGCAACTATTTCTTCATAATCAAATGTTGGGTTACTCAGTGGCCTTTCCTCAACCTTTAGATCAACTCCCATACTGCCGTAAGCCGGAAAGGAGTTTAAGATGAATGTCGTTCAGTTACATTCATTAATCACAATAAGTTGCCTGCACCATCATAACTCATATCATCCACTAATTCATTTCTGGAAGCATCAACAGTCTGGAACTGTCTGGTAGCATTTTTTCCCATTTTTTCTGTGCTGTTTTTGTGATTTCTAGCCAGGTTTTTACAAGATTGTTGGATATAATGTTTAGAATGTTGGCATTCATTCCTAAATGGATGTCATTTCCAGTTTTATCTGCATTTTCTTAGTGTGAATCTGATGATCTGACCTGTATCTGACCTATATTTCAGTTTCAATTAATGTATTAAGATCTTCTGATATTGCTTAGTAGCTTGGCACACTTTTGAATATCATATTCTCTCTTGATTACTTCATAAGGCATGAAATCTGGACAAGTCAGGGCATCCATATACCTTGGAAAACCCACAGTGTTCTTATGAGACCAAGTTACCAGAGAACCTTAGTAACTGGATTTTAATATGTCCAAATGAGGTCATTTCACTAGAATTGGTGTTAAGTATTCAATTTTTAATGTCAAATAAACATGGATGATTAGCATATCATTGATCCATAGCACACATTAAAACATTCAAACTGATTATACATTGCAAAAAAACAAACTATAAATTGCAAAAAAAAAGCAATCAACCGAGGAATTCATTAAATCATCAAACCTAAATAGTTTCCGGAAAATCTTTCATGACTCTTTCATTTTGCAGTACCATGCCACAATTGCTGAAAATGTATGCCCAAAGCAACCTTTTCTATTGCCGTTCTTCTGGTGCATGATAGCGTTTGGAATAGGATTGATAAGTATTTCAAATATTGAATTACTAATTAGCGTCATATAGGGGGTTGGCTGACCTACAACATCCAGGAGTGAGAAAGGGGAATAGGGCACACTAAAGGGGTGGAGACAACACAGGTCAACCAAAATACAGTCATATTATGTGAAGAGACAATGTTGGGAAATGTGGGAGTGGGGATGTACTACGTATATTAACTGTCCAAAGGGCCCAAGCATAATTAACACTCGATAGAGATGGCCTATCCTAAATAAAAGACATCTAACAGGGAAAATATCCATGTCTGGGAAATATTGTTTCAAGCACATGATCAGCCTTGCACAGGCCAGGGAGTGGAGGAGCAGAGCTAATGCAATGCATCACTGTCAGACTGAACCAGCTACATCCTCACTGTGTGATGTCAGATTGGGCAGCAAGCCAACCCAGCAGGCACTTAGGGATGGAGGGGTGGGTGGACCTGAGCCAGTGATCCGTTCACAGGGCTACGAATGTTGATCGGCAGGTGGTTATGTGAATGGAAGCTGAGCGGACTGGCATTTCTGGCACTCGCATTTCTGGAGGAACCAATCAAGCAGTATGTTTTATGTCCCTGGGAGGTGGCCAGCCTTAGGAGCATCAACTACAAATAATGCAAAGGCCAATATTCCGAAGGTACCCTGTGACTGTCTCCCATCCCACCAGATGCAGGCTGTCTCTTGTCTTAGTTGCACAGTGCTTACCAATGGCAGAATAATAAAGCCCCAGCAGTCAGCACAAATGTTATACTACTCATTACAAATTGTTCTGGAGAAGGGTGAGAATCCCATAATAGTTTCAAATGCTTGGACTATTGTACTCATCCTATCAAGCTAGTGTCCGATGTGCACCCTCTTGTCAACTCTCATCAACCACTGCCCGCCCACTGTGCTTTTTGATTTGTTCTTACCCAGCTGTAATAAACTGCATTACTTTTTGGCCAGTGTGTGCTCCTTTTTCTCTACAATTATTTTATATGGTATGACCAGAGAACCCCTGTATATATATGTAGCCATCAATAAAAAACGAAGAATTTAATCAGATTTCCTAAACGTAATGTATACACATACCAGTTATAACCTGATGGCTAAATATTATTGTAAATGCCCCTGAGAGTCCCAAAAAAGATGGTTCGATCTTGCGTTGTTATGTGCATAAGGCAGAAAACCTAACATGTCTAGGCAATGTTTTTGGAAGCTATGTCCTGCAGTCAGAATTGGTTTCTTCATTGGATCACCCTTCAGTTTTGTTGTGCCTTTAGAAAGGCTAACATCTAGGTGTCTTCCCTCTGTACAAGGTCAACAGAGGGGTTAAAGTTGTTATCCACAAAAGACAACTGCATTTCCTTTACCAAAATTACATCAAAGCCAGTAATTCAAAAATGCAAAGGAAAATGCAAAGTAACGCCCATGATCAATAGGGTTGTTAATAAAAATGTAAGATGCATTTTTACCACATTGAAATTATCAGGATCAATGAATGGCTGAAACCTTTACTTGAAATTCAACACAGCATCAGCATTAAATAAAATACTGCCAAGACTTGGACCAAAATGGAACTTTCTGCATATCCCCACAAATGTCCTCCAATATGAATCGGTAAATTACATTGTGTACACCTGCTGATGGAAAGTATGTACTTCTGCATTGATTAGATATTAGCTTTTTTCCCTTTATGCTGCTGTGAACGTTTACTGGATTTATAATTTATTGTAGTGTGTTTGTGTCATTTTCTCCAAGACACTGTCCATTGGTTAATGTCTTTCCCTCATCTGTCTCGAACTCACAGGTCGGCTGAAGTGGATTGTTTTGAATAGATGGATTTCCAGAGCTGTCCACAGATGCAGATGAGGGAATCCTAGAATGTGAGTACCTATTAATGGGGGTGTTTCCTGCTTCTTTGATCTGGAGATTTGCTCCAACAGTTTTAACAAGTTTCCATTAACAAACTCACTGAACAACTTCTTTTTGCTTCTATCGAGCTGCTTAGAGGGCTTTGTTATTTCCTGGGATTTCCCCTCAAGATCAAAATTCCCTTCCAATGTTTCCAAAAGAGCAGTGTCGGTTGGTGAGTTAACATTTCACACAAATATGACTGAGCGACAAAAAAAGTGGTTTTAAAAATGGGTTGAAATGGTACATCATACAGGACATCTTCTCTGAAACATTTTGTAAAATGCCAGACAGTTTGCAATTGATTTTGGAGGATAAATTATAAATACATCCAAAAGATCCACGTTACCAACACTTCATAGAAGTATTTCCAAAACACATGTTCATGATGCGTTTGCCCACAGTATATGCCCGTATATAAAAAAAAAAAAAATCACGCTGGCTGAGCACATAAATGTCTATGCTGGCTGCAACAATAAACACCAGTATTCCTGTACAAGAGCATACACGTGTTTGCTTTGCACATCATCCCAGTATTGAGATCATAAGAAAACATGCCCATGCAGGCTCTGACAATTTACGCCACAATAAGAAAGCACATCCAAACTGGCTGCACTGATGTAGGCCACTCTAGCAACCTAATAACACTTATGATGCTTGGTTTATCATTGATGCACAGTAAAACATGCCATGCCACAGTAAGAAATTATAGGTAGATTGGCAGCACCAACATTCCAGTCTAGCAATGTAATAACACAGTTCATGCTTACTTAAGCACCCCTTCTTTCATCCCTATGCCAAAATCAGTGTGGCCCAGCAAACACAAGTACATGCACTCACATTCACGCATCATTCACTCACTCATTAACACACAGCATTCGCTCACTCAATAAAATGGATGCTCATGCACCATGAACTTGCTCATTCACTTGCGCACCCATACATCATATACACATTAAATACATTTAACTTTAAAGATATTCTTACATTCTGCCGCAGTTGGGATGCTCCTCACCAGCGAGACCTCCCACTAAGCCCTCTATCTCCCGCAACATGAATAGGAACCAAATATCATTTCTGGTTCCTGCAAATGCATGCATGAGCCGGAGTGCTCCTAAAACATAACCCACATGTGTGCCCCCTGCAGATGTTCAGAGGTGCAGTTACCCAGCTGGCATTTTCAATGGGCCTTGCAAGACTGGGGAGGCAAAACGTCCCCTGATTTGCAATTTCCAACTTTGGACACGTACAGTGCAGAACAGAAACTGTCAAAGGGAAATGTTTCCATTTGACAGTTTAAGCTGTAGCTCCTCCATAATGGGTGAGAGTACTAGCAGGTCTGCACACCCTCGCCCATTATGGATGAGCTGCCCCTGCACAAGAGTGTAGTCATCACTTCCAGAAACTATTTTCTGAGTGGAAGCTTATTATTCCCCTTTTTCTTAGGATACTTCCTGTTCAGTCTATTTTGAAATCCCCTTGGACGTGTTCTAAGTTTCTTTTTGTTTTTCGGACCTAAATCTTCGCTATGATCACCTGGACTAGCTACATCAGTCAATTGTGTATGTTCCTGCTGATATCATTCTTAAGAGATTTTCTGGCCTGTCATTCGGTCAATACTCTGAGACGTCTCTAATGGGTTGATTAAATTTAGATTTTCCATTGGCTCCATAGCCAGGTCTTCAGGGGTCTTTACTCATATCTGCTGCTCTAGAGCGCACATGCTTACATTTATCTCTGTCAATACATGGTTACAGATCATATTAACTGAGGATGTTATGCCCTGTTGGTCGATTTCCTTAGTTAGTTCCACGTGGAGCTTGACCAGAGATTTTAGTACAAGATGTAGAGCTTGTAAAGTTGAAGGGACAGGCTTAAATAGCGCCCATTATTTGTATAGTACAAAATCTCATTTGGTCCAGGTTTGGGCAATTCAATTCAAGAGGTGCGAAGCGTTTAAAGTTTTTGAAACATTAGAGATGTTCATAGGAGAGTTCAGTTCTAAAAGAAAAAGGCCTTGTTTCTGAACTTGAAGATGTATTATTTCCCTCCACATTACTTTACTTCATAGGGCACATTTTACCAGGAGCACTTGCTGATGCAAAGGAATGGATATCTATCTACTTGGGCAAACTGATTGTTAAGTTCCCACCCTTCTACATCATTCATAATAGACAGGGGCACTTATTTCTCATCATTATCCAAAGGTTGAGTCAATAAGAAAGAGTCTGGTATTAATTTGACTTTGAAAAAAGTCTGTGACTTTACATTGCGCGCTACTGTCAGCTCCATTTCTTGCAAACTAGTCTGTCTGTAACACCACAGAGTGAGTTGGCAGAAGCATAAAGGACTTCAGTTGATTTTTAATGAGTTTGGAAGAATCACAGCAGGGATGTAATTTCACCAAAATGCCAGGGAGTGGAAGTGACATCACACGATCCTTTACCTCTGATGGCATCACAGAAAGTGAGGTCAGTGGACCCCGCCCCCAAGTGACATCACAGGAAGTGAAACAGCAAAGAACCAAGGAGCAGACGTACTACCATCAGTAAGTTGGACCAGCAAAAGAAGTGGTGCTTTTATGTGGACAACCAAGACAGTTAGTTCTCCGTCTGCCTCATATCTGACACTGCTACATACTCAACTCCTTCATATGCCAAACTGGTGGTGCAGAGACAAATAGGAAGCAACAGTGGGACGAAAAGAGGCCCACACAAAAAACAAACCAAAAAAACTGAACGAAGACTTTCAACACAAGGCAATTATAAGTTAACAAACGCTGCCACCTGACAATAAAAAAAATGTCATTCCGAATATAGATTCACTTTTATGTCTAATTGCCAACATGTAATGTAATAAAAAAAAATTGCAAGAAACGGCAGAGCAAGCTGATTAGGATGAAAAAAATATGCTGTCATGCAACAATTTTCGAGGGACTATGCCAATGTTATTTCTGATCATCTTTGCATGACTGGTGCCTCTAATTGCACACCCTGAACTGTGCTGTCATTGTGTAATTAGGTAAACTGCCATAAGCTCTCATGATGCACTATAAAGTTCAACAAAAGGTGCATTGCCTCTTAAGGTATTGATCAACGCAGAAAATTGACGATTCTGCATGTGCGAGTGTAAAGAAGCTTAGAATATTTAACTGGGCTGATGTCACAATATGCACTAGTGGCTACAGGATCACTTGAGCAAACATGGGAGACGCTAAATAAAAAAGAATATTCTTCACGGCGCTGGCAATCAAGGTCAGAGAGTCACATTTAGCACAGTTCTCTGGATGGTGTAGGGTAGTCTTACCTCAGGCTTCTCTTTGTGGTTTACCCAGTGGCGGCTGGTGAATTATTTAATTGGAGGGGCTTATATGTTGTACACAAAAATGTGGGAACTAAACACGGAGGGTTTGCGTTGTCCCCCACCCCACAAGAACTGCTGTACATAACATGGATTAAAATTGTGCATTGTACAGCACACATTCTAGAAAAAAAATCGGTAAAAAGCTGCAGTTTGCAATCAGCTTTGGATGGTAAAACATGAACACCAACAGTGCACATGGGCATTTTCCAATGTACTTTCATGATGCCCTTGCCCACAATATATGCAGTAAAACGACATAAATGAACATGAATAAGACGTGTCAATGCTCGCTGTGCACATACTTGTCCATGCTGGCTACACCAGTGTATGCTGATGTTTTATTCCCATATAAGCACATACTCATGTTTGCTTTGGGCATAATACCAGTCATATCTGCTAGTAGAAAAGGACATGCTGCAGTAAGAGAACATGTCCAGAATGGTTCCACCATTGGTTAATATGGCCACATAACAACACTTATGTTTACTTTACTCTGGAAGCCCAGTGAAATATGTTATGCCAGAGTAAGGAAATACGTCCTGACTTGTTTCACCAATTCAAATTACACTTGGTAATCCCATACATGATGACGTCAGAAAACATCAGCATCCCCTTTGCCCGCCTTGCATTTTCCCTTATGGGACATATTAATGAGTAGGTAACGAGAGAAAGATAATTTTAGAAACAATCTATGATGTACCCTGCACATATCATGAGGACACTCCTTACTGTTGCTATTTCTACCAAAATCATGGAGATGTTCCTCAGGAGGATTATTTAATGTGTTTTTCTTATCAGGACGTGCGAGACAGACATGGGAAACCAACTCTAGCAACAGTGACTGTGTATGAGTGTGGCTCGCACAATGCCAGTGCTCACAATTCAAAGAAAAGATACTTGTGCTGCCACCTCATGTTGGAAATTTGTGTTGTAAAACCACCTTTGGCTTTTGAAAAATTCGGGTTCTTCTTGAAAAGAAGGAAGGGGAAGCACTTCATTGCCTTTTTGTGTGGCTGTCAGGTGTCAATTCACTAAAGCTTTTGCAAGCACATGCACACATGACCAGAATGAATGAGCAATGGTGGTGCGAGCACTGGCATCACCCAGTTCACCACCAGTAAGGCTTTGGGAGAGGGCATGCGTTTGTGAATGAGAATGGAGTCAAAAATAAATGAGGGTCCTCATTTTATATTTCAAGTTTCTGACTGCATGCCTACTCAACTGCTTATAAAACAGTGGCCCTCATTACGATACCGGTGCTAAACCACGGCGCTATTAGCACCATGGTTGGTGCCCATATCGTAACGTGTCTGCCATGGTGAAATGGGGAAATACCGCCCCATACCAAGGTTGGCAGGGCGGTATTTCCCGATTTCCCCGTGCCCCCTTCCCCATTCCCATTTTTGCCCCATAGGGCATAATGGGAATGGCGAAGGCGCTAAGTACCGTATCGCAAATTTCAGTACCATACTTACCGCGAAGGTCTAGACCAGCCGTTAAGGTCGGGTCCCGCAAAGGGACCTCGTAATTAGGCACTATGGCACGTTGGGTGATCATTAGTGCAAGGAGACATGTGCCTTTGCTGGGGGGCATGCCCATGTTGGGTGGGCTGCCTGCGGGACATGACCAGGGATGCAGGGTAGTCCCCTGTGGTGTTGGCTGCCTGCAGGGGCCATGGAGGGTGTACAGGGAACACCTGGGAGGACCCACACTGCCAAATCACATGTAGGACTCCCGGGCACCCCTGAAATACCCGCACGCAGCCCTATCGCGTGTGGAACTTCTCGCGCACCTCTGGAATACACGCGCCCAGGGCAATCGCGTGTGAAACTTCCCGCGCACCCCTGAAATACTCGCACGCAGCCCAATCGCGTGTGAAACATCCCGCGCACCCCTGAAATACACGCGCCCAGGGCAATCGCGTGTGGAACTTCTGGCGCACCTCCGGAATACACGCGCCCAGGGCAATCGCGTGTGAAACTTCCCGCGCACCCCTGAAATACCCGCACGCAGCCCAATCGCGTGTGGAACTTCTCACACACCTCTGGAATACACACGCCCAGGGCAATCGCATGTGAAACTTCTCGCGCACCCCTGAAATACCCGCATGCAGCCCAATCACGTGTGGAACTTCTCGCACACCTCTGAAATACACGCACACGCTCCCCCAGGCCCAATCGCGTGTGGTACTTCTTGCGCACCTCTGAAATACACGTGCCCAGGCCAATCGCGTGTGGAACTTCTCGCGCACCTCTGAAATACACGCACACGCTCCCCCAGGCCAATCGCGTGTGGAACTTCTCGCGCACCTCTGAAATACACGCACACGCTCCCCCAGGCCCAATCGCGTGTGGTACTTCTTGCGCACCTCTGAAATACACGTGCCCAGGCCAATCGCGTGTGGAACTTCTCGCGCACCTCTGAAATACACGCACACGCTCCCCCAGGCCAATCGCGTGTGGAACTTCTCGCGCACCTCTGAAATACACGCACCCAGGCCAATCGCATGTGGAACTTCTCGCGCACCCCTGAGATACACGTGCCCAGGCCAATCGCGTGTGGAACTTCTTGCGCACCCCTGAGATACACGCGCCCAGGCCAATGGCGTGTGGAACTTCTCTCGCACCCCTGAGATACACGCGCCCAGGCCAATCGCGTGTCGAACTTCTCGCGAACCCGAGATACACGCGCCCAGGCCAATCGCGTGTGGAACTTCTCGTGCACCTCTGAAATACACGCACACGCTCCCCCAGGCCAATCGCGTGTGGAACTTCTTGTGCACCTCTGAAATACACACACCCAGGCCAATCGCGTGTGGAACTTCTTGCGCACCCCTGAGATACACGCGCCCAGGCCAATCGCGTGTGGAACTTCTCGCGCCCCCCTGAGATACACGCGCCCAGGCCAATCGCGTGTGGAACTTCTCGCGCACCCCTGAAATACACGCGCCCAGGCCAATCACGTGTGGAACTTCTCGCGCACCTCTGAAATACACGCACACGCTCCCCCAGGCCCAATCGCGTGTGGTACTTCTCGCGCACCTCTGAAATACACATGCCCAGGCCAATCGTGTGTGGAACTTCTCGCGCACCTCTGAAATACACGCAAACGCTCCCCCAGGCCAATCGCGTGTGGAACTTCTCGCGCACCTCTGAAATACACGCACCCAGGCCAATCGCATGTGGAACTTCTCGCGCACCCCTGAGATACACGTGCCCAGGCCAATCGCGTGTGGGACTTCTCGTGCACCTCTGATATACATGCACACGCTCCCCCAGGCCCGATCGCGTGTGGGACTTCTCACGCATCCCTGAAATACACGCACCCAGGCCATTCGCTTGTAGAATTTTGCATGCACATTTTTTTCCTGCGCAGGGATGCTACTGCCTGCTTTCGTGTGGCGGACATGTATGGGCCTGTGCGCGTCTTTGGCCGTGCGCTGTTTTTCCCTATTCCATTCCATGAATACGTGTTGTAGGCGAGCGTGTGGGTGTTCCGCGCACTTGCCTCCTGTACTTCCCCCGTGACGCCCACATTTTCACGAGTTGTTCCCCATTCTGCATGTGACGCCCCGTGTTACGCCTACTTTTGTTGTGTGCGCCGCACTATGTGCGAATTCGCTGTGGCCTTATCGCACGGCGTTCGATGACCTGTGTGCCAGCGTGTGCCAGCGTGCGCCGCGCACTTTTTCAGCGCACATCCCACATTTTGCGCGTGCACGGACTTCCATGAATAGGTGTGCGCTGTTTTCTATGCGATAATCGCACTTGCACTGCGATTTCCGCTATTTCACTGCGAATCGCACGTTTTCGCACACGTGCGCCTCTTTTTTGGCGCATATTCATTCCATGAATCGGCCTGCTAGTGTGTCTCTGTGGCTTCTTGGCTGCTTCCTGCCTGTGATTCATTAGGCCCACCCCACCCAATAAAATGGCTAATGTCATTGACTGTGGCCAATGAAATACAAAAAGAAGAAAGGACCAGCACAGGGGTCTCTCCCATGTAGAGAACGCACACAATGGAGCAACCATCTTGAAGTGGGCAAAGAGGAGAGTGGAAAGCAAGCAGTGTAGCCCATGATAAGAATTGCGTGGTATAATGGTGCAATCCCTTTGGATAGAATAGCAGGTACTTAGAATTGTGTGGGACTGTGGAGAGGGCCATGAAGTTTGATAAAGAATAATTGGGTGGGCCTTTGGAGAGGGCCATTGAGTTTGATAAGAATAATTCAGCGGATCTGTGCAGAAGATCATTGCATGTTGGTTTGGTGTAATTGAAGGGCCTGAGGGCTGCCTGCAGCCAGTTTGTTTTCTTTTGTTATATTAAAAAAAAGTTTTTTTTTTTTTTTGGCTTGGAGTCACAAGCAAGTAAGCAGGGTCACATCTGAGAAAGCAGGGGTCGCATCTGCAACCCCTGCCAACCGCAAATGGTGTCCCTGACTTGCAGACTACTGTCTTGTGGCGAATTTGCACATTACATGTTTCCATGAGTGGAGCTGTTCCTCTAATCGGACCTAGTCCGTAACAGATGTTTGAATGTAAAATGGAAGGAGACTCTATGGTGAGTCCTCCTTGTAAACGGCATACACTGCCCTCTGCCGGTGCTTCGCTGGCACTAGTTCACCAGCATAGTTATTATGCTAACTGGTTCCTCCTTCCATGCGGTTAAAAGTGCCAATGAATATCACGTGCAACCACCAACTGCAAAAGATAAGTGTAAAATGAGCTATGCAGGCATGAGCAAAACAGCGTAGTTTGCAGGCTGACCTACTTCCAATGATTAAAGTCACTGATGCGCTCACACAGAATTTCAGGTACAACCAACCAAGGCTTTCCCCTCGTTCACTTCTGCTCACACAGTCCACAAACTGAAATAAACTTCACTTGCCAGCACGTTGTGTTATCGGTATGCAAGATGCCGGACTCTGTGAGAAAGGTGCCCCACATCATTGCTCTCCATAGTCTATACCTGCACTGGCAATACATCTTTCATCTGTTGTCATCAATGTTGTGGCCCTTGCTGCTGTCAAGCTGGTGTGGTGGGGCCTGCTTGCGGGGGTTGGCAGGTGGATTTTCAGGGGTGCATTGAATCGCACACGAGGAGTGTGCAAAGATCGGTTTCCATGGCTGATATTGCTCTGTGGGTGTGTGTGTCCTAGGCGATCCTCACGCAGCCTGTGCATGTTTTGGTTCTGCGTGGGTAATTAATTGAATACGCGGGGCATGCATTTTTATTCTGCGCACAGTGTTGTTCTCAGCGTGGTGGGAATTGTGGGAAAATTGAACAGTTTTACATGAATCGGGCCCAAGGTGTTTTGAGTTCTTCCGTTTACTTTTTATGTTGCCATATTAAATGGGTCCACAATACACTGTCAAGGGTTTTGACCCATGTTGAATCCTTAGACTGGGTAGATATGGGGATGAGCTGTCGCCGCACATTATTCTATCCTAGAACAAACTAAATCAATAGACTGGGTGGATGTGGGGATGAGCTGTCGCCGCCCACATTCACGCCAGAATCCAGGAGAACTGCGCAGTTGGCACAAGACCACTCCAAAGATACAACCTTCTTGTGGGGGGTTCCAAATCACCACTCTACTGTAAGGATGCCATCAAAACAATGTTAAGCAAGGGTCCTATACTATCAAGCAAAAGACCACTCTATTGAAATGCAGTAATTCAAGACAGATCCCAAAAATGGATGCAATACCAGTACTCACCACTATCCTTACCACTATCAGAAAGCCGGCGTTTTAAAACCACCAGACTTTTGTGTAAAACTGAACAGAGGAACCCAAACCAGGCCAAGGAAAGACTTGGTAAGAGGTGGATACAATGTAAAACTATATTCTGAAATGACTTGAAGGAAGTAATTATTTAATGTATATGTAAAAAGTGTAAGTTTGATTTAAACTGGGAACTAAAGTGACATTTAGCTGAATTCTGCCTGACAACTACCCCCGACAGGAGAAACCTGCTCAGCCACTCTTCCCAGGCCTAGCTGCATCCGGCTTCCCCACCAAAAGGAGTTGACACCTCTCTGATTAGATTAAGGGAGGGGCACCTGCAGGAGGTTGCACAAAGCCTTGTCCTGGACTCAGGCAAATGTTATATTGGGGGGGGCCGTAAAGTGGCTTCCTCCTGGGAGAAGTGGGAGGAGAAGTGCCTCTGGGAGCCACCCGAGCTGGAGGCGGGGGCAGACAGAAGCTTCCCTCATGTGCTTTGGAACTTAAACCACACCCATCTGGGCCAGAGCATAATTTTAAAAAAAGATGGATAATTCATAGTACGGACTTGTCAGAATTAAATAAGTAATATCATTATTCTTGTGATTTTTCTGTGCACGTTTTAAGAGGTGTTAGGACCCTGTGGTGTATGCCGGGGGGTTCCTAGTGGAAAATAGGGTCTTACTCTAAATGTCTGCATGTTAAAAATCTGACACTTCATCAATAAATGGCCATACTCCTTGTGCACATGTGTGTCATTTTTGGTAAATGTCCGATATTGGTAAATCAGTTAAAAAGTGCAAAATGTTGTCATTTTTGAATGCAAGCCCCCAGGAAGATCAGAGGCGGACAAGCATGGACCATAAGGAATATATCATGTGTACATGTAATTTCAACAAATTGTGTATCTGGGAAATATGTATTTAAATCAAATATAAATTTGTGGGCAAATTGACCAGGGGAGGATCCTCTGACCCATAAACAGACCTCATCATGATGACAATCCATTTCCTTCCCCCAATCATGGGAGAATTGGGCCAATGACAAGTAGAGAGGGGCAGGCTCAGTTATGCCACGCACACACCCACTTCCAAAACACATAAAAAGAGACTGCTGGGACAGGTAGAGACATTCAATTCCATTTGCTGCCGAGCGTGCTGACTGACGACTTCACATCCAGAGATCCAACACTTAGACTTCCAAGCTAAACAGAGACTACAGAACTTTGAACCGTGAAGGCCCACTGCAAGCAAAAGTATTCTCAGCAGGCCTTCAGAATCCAGCAAACCTAACCAAACTATTCAACAGCCGGGCGAGCTGTTTGAAATATTTGCCAAGAACTTGTGCCGGAACCGCAGACCAGACCCAGACCGCTGTGAGCAGAACCAGAGATCCGGATCGCTGTGAGCAGAACAGGTGCCTGATTGACCCGCCGAGCAGAGAGAACCGCCGCTGGACGTGTTGACCAGATCCGTGACGAGGCCCATTCATTTCAAAATTAGGAGTGAGTATCCGCCAGAACTGTGCAGAACCCAATCTCTTAGTTAAAACAATCTAATCCAAACTATTTTAACCTAATAAGAACAGCCTCCTAGAAATCATGTCATCTGTCATTTGTAAAGCTGCACAACTGTCACCTGTCAATTCTGCAGCTGCAAGCTGTCACCTGTCATTTTGAGTTTTACTTTAAATCCGAAAATCTACCTTTATTAAATCATCTGTATCTCCGGAACCGTTTGTCCTAGGAACGGAACGTGGTTTAACTTTAATTTTAAAGCTGTGATTCTAGGCTTTCCAACGAACCTAGAACTGACTTCCTATACTTTTTCCGCAATCGCGATTTACGCACTTGCGAAATTTACAGCGATTTGCGATTTTGGCTCAATTTCTCCACTTGTCAAAATAGCAGCTCCATTCCTTCCTTTGTTAAAATTTGTTTGCAACCTGGTAATAACTCATAGAGCATTGCTAAAGTGAGCCTGAACTAATACCAACAAGCATCTCTCACTCACCCTGAATCTCTAGAGGGAATTAAAATCAGTTAGCACATTTTCCCATCCATTGCCATCACATTTAAAAGCATTTTGGGCCTGTGTTGCAAACCTCTACCTGTTTTCCTCTAAGCTTGCTGGGGGGGAACTGCATTTCGTATTGCATTTTGTTGGGATTCTTGAAGACTGTGTGCTCTCCTTCCATTTCTTACATTGCATAAGGGGGGGTGTTATACAAGGGTTGTCATCCAGAGTACTGAACTGGACCTAAAAATATATCAATAAGGGTTTCCCTCAGCATTCCAGACTAGGCATTGACTTAGCTGTAGTGTTGAAGTGAAGCCGCTTAACAAAGTGGAGGCTCATAGCCGGAGATTTGGGGTTAGATCTATCACTTGTGCAGTTTAATACAGTGTGCTAACTGACAGGAGACATACATCCGGTCGGATCACCACGCTGTGTTACGCTGTAAAGCACTCCTCAAAGGAAAGCTCTAAGGAAACGGTCTGTTTTGCAAAAATAAAATACAAACTTCTGTAAGTCAGGAAGGAACTCAAATTCCAGAATGACGACACTGGTAGACATCAAAATAGCCAGAGAGCACTTCTTACATAAGCTATTTGTGAGAGGTGAGTGGACTCATCAGGACCAAACGGTCTGGTTGCAATCGCGCAACAGGTCACTGAAACAGGGTGAGATATATGGAGAGATCAGGGTCCCCTACATGTGGCCCTGAGTGAACTATATATGGCCCCTAAAGCCAAAGATGAACATAATAAGATTGCCAGGATAGCGGCATATTTGTACCTATATATGGGAGCCATGCAGGACAAATGTGCTGAAGGCCAAGATCTGGCAAATAGGCAACAGATGGCATTAGAGAAGGCCCAATCTGATCTGGACTCTTCTGAGCAGAGGCTGCTCAGGAGCCAGGAGTCAGAAAAGGACAGCAGACAGTACACCACTAAAATAAAGGAGGATATGGATGTGCTGCAACAGGAAAAGGCTGACCAGGATTCCAGATTTCTGGCGTTGCAGAAGGAGTACCAAGAAGGTTTGGACTCCCTACTGCAGAGCCAGAAAAAGCTGGAGCAACAGTTAGACTTCAATAGGGCATGTGCTGAGCAGGTAGTCACCCTGCAAAGCCACCTAGATAGGGAAAAAGAGGAAAGCAATAAATTGATTCTGAAAGACCTGGATACCCAGGCAGAGTTTGATCAGGAGCGCCAGAAAGCTGGTGCCTTCCAAAGGCAAAGGGACGACCTGATGGCACAGATGAAGGCTCTTAGTCAGGAAAGGGATACCTTAGGCCAGGAAGTCTGCCACTTAAAAAGAAAAATGGAAGAAAATCACCTGGCCCTCCAGGGACTGGGTAACCTCCAAAAAGAACACCAGAACTTGTTAGAGCACACCAGGAGGGTGGAGGAGGCTCTGGCAAGAAAGGAGCAGGCCAGTAGGGATGGGACTCAGGAGGTAACCCTCCTGCAGCAGAGACTGGCCCAGTACTCCAGGACCAATCAGGAGGCACAGAGAGAGAATGAGGCTCTCTGCCAGCACAATGATAGGCTCTAGCAACAGGTAGCGATGCAGGAGTGACTGATAGAGTCTAGTAAGGCCTTAACTGAGGAACTGAAAGCGCAGGCTCTTGCATTGCAACAGGGAACAGGGGCGGATAGAGATGAGGTTTGCTGAGAAAGAGAAACTCCTGAGCATAACCTCAGGAGCCCTAGTACCAGAGGCCTTCATCTCTCCCAGTCCCTGGACTCTGCCACCCCCATGTCCCCTCGCGCACATGAGCCCAGGGCCACCGGGATGGCAGATTACTATCCAGCTAGAAGTATGGGGCTCATAGGCCAGTACCTCCCAGGAATGGAGGGGCGGGCATCCGGGTATAGGCACCCAAGCACAGTGCAATTTAGCGGGGAACCCCAGGAGAGTAGGCCCATTAAGGGCATCCTGAAAACCTCTGCCCAGTCAGGTCAGTGGGGGGGTACCCATCAAATCCTGGCAGCAAGGAGGGATCTGAAGACTCATCTGAGCATTACAGGACACAGGAGACCAGGTCCCCACATTCTGCCAGCCATTCTCAGGCTCGCAGAATCAGGGAAAACCTGGAAGATCAGACGGGCACCTCTGGGAGGAGTGCTTCTGAGTCAGAGGATGAATGGATCAGGGTTACCCGAACCAAAAAGGCCAATAAGGCAAAAAGGGCCTTGCTTAAGGACCCATTGAAACAAATAAAGGCAATAAGGAGTGTCATCACGCCTTATCAGAAGAACGCCAAGTATTCTGTTTGGGAACACTTGGAGCTCTATGAGCAAATGATGGAGACTTTCCAGTTGAAGGACAGCAGTAGCTGCATCCAGTACGTCAAATGGACATTCTCACAAGAATAATCCAGTTTCTTTGCAGGGCTGGAGGATCAAAACCATTCAAGGTGGTCCACATACAGGACGGCCATCTTGAAACATTTTTCTGTGCACAGAAATCCTCAAGAGGCTCGCAAGGCAGCCTACAATTTGCAATGTGGGGAGGATCAGGCCCCACAAGAGTTTGTGCAAGAATTAAAGCATGCTTTTGCGCAGACCACCAGAAGGGTGCGCACGGATAGCAGAGAATTTATCAATACGTTTTTCCATGCCTCACCCAAATACATAATGACCCAGCTCGTGAGAGATTTTCATGAGAAAAGATCTTTAGACTAGGTCATTGAACATGCTACCCGGATCTATGAGGTGCAGAAGCCCATTGAAAATAAAAATAATGCGCAGAAAAACCCCAAAACCAACAGCACCCCTGCTGCTGCCAAGGTGGCGGAGGTAAAGGTTGCCCCATTTTAGATTTGGAGATGGGGGGGCCTAAAAACCTGCCCGCACCAAATAATTCACAGCCCAGAAGGCCCTCAGGCCAGTCACAGACAGGGAGTCGAGGACGTAGTCCCACAAATGGGGTCCCCCGCTCAGCTGACCATGTATGTCCCCGCTACAAGGGAAACCGACCCCTCCTGGGTTATGTGTGGACTCCTCCAGCCCAAGGGGGGGGGGTCCAGCCAAGCACCTAAGCCAGGGAACTTCCCTCCCAACTTCCCACAGGAGGGCAGAAATTCACCAAATCCTGGGCAGAACTTTTTCCCCAGGTATCCACCCAATTTCCAGCCCCAAAATCATCCATCCTTCTTTCCGCAATTCCCTGAGCCCAGACAACCTAATCCGGGAGAGAGGAGGCCAAGGGTGGAGGGGTACCAAAATCTTCCCAATCCGGGGTATTACCAGAGAAGAGATAGCTATCCTTCCCGGGATCAGCCCAGGGGAGAAAATAGAGCCCCGTATCAGCCTGAGCGGGTTTCACAGTTAGAGCGCCAGGTCCAAAATATGGCACGGGATCTGGGTCACATACTGAGGGCTCAACAGAACCCTCAGATGAGCATGCCACCGCAGAATGCCCCAAACTCTGGACCTGGTGCTCCAGAACAATGACGGGGCAGCACCCCGATAACCCACCGGTTCCCAGGGAGGATGCACAAGGGGAAGGGGGGTGTAAAGCCTTGGAGGAAGCTTCCTTCCCAACTTGTAAACAGCCCCTGGAAAACCAGGAACCGGAAACAAAATCTCCTGCCCCTGAAAGCCTGCCTCCCAAGGAGCAGAGGGGGGGTAGGAGAAACAAAGGACCCAAACAGACCCACTTTATGGAGGAGGTACAGGTCTTCCAATTTGAGGGAGAGGGATCCTCAGAAGATCCTGGGAAAAGGATCTTCTCCTTCAGAGATGGGGGAACTCCTCCCAAGGAAAAATAGGTCCCAAGGGATGCCAATTCAGACTGGGGAGATGTGGAGACTGAGCTACCGCCGCCCATCATCTCATCCCAGAACCGACAATACCAAAATCCCATGGGTCAAACCCATCCTAATGACTGCCTCCAAAAAGGGGGGGCGGCCCAGAACCCGAAACCATTTCCAGTTGCCAACTTTTTCTTTCAGATTCCCCAGGCTCTTCACAGAATTCTGCCCAAATCTCTTCACTAGCAATGTCCAAAACCAGAAAGTTAGCCCACCAGTTGTCCAAAAATCTGCATTATCTGTGCCCCCTTCAGGAGAAGGAGGGAAGATATTATGCCCCGGTACAAGTACAGGGGCAGGGTAAAATTTTGCCACTGGTGGACACTGGATCCCAAGCAACCCTTCTGTCCAAAGGGGCCTTTGATGAACTAAATGCAGGAAGGGGGGAGAATTACTGTATTCCTCTCACCTCTCTTCCTGGACAACTGCAGAACTTTGACGGGAAGGAAATTCCCATCGAAGGGACTGCAGACTTGGACATTAAAATTGGGCGACACAAGGTGAAACACCCGGTCATAGTAGTGACGTCAGAGGGCACCCCTTGTTTACTAGGGAATGACCTCCTGAGAAGGTTGTCACCCCTAATAGATTGTGTAAACAAGGTCCTCTGGACCCAGACTAGCCGACCAATAAAATTAAAACAGAGTGTCAACCATGTTAGTTTAAACGGCACCTGCCACATGGTTGAACAAAAATCTGACCAAGTAGAATTTCACTTCCAGAACAACCAAATTCCAGACGTAACAGTAATAGCAGTAGGACAACAGACTGGTGATGGGGGGTCCTCTCTATGTCTGAAAATCAACCTTCCTTCCAGTTTAAGGTGGTATTCCACACTGGAAGGAAACACTCTGAAATTATTTACCAATCCACAATCAGACACTCCCACTCCTATAGTCCAGAAAGATGTGAAATTAGCTCAGAGCCTGGCTGATATTGAGCAAATTGGAGAGCAGTTGTTCATCCCTGTTCAGTTAAATGATGGGAAGGACTCTGTTCTCGCTCGAGTGGGTGTGGACAACGGTAAGAGCTTCATCAGCGAAGCCATGTTCCGCCAACTCCCAAAAGATCCAGCCATTCCCACATTCAAACTGATAGACAAATGGGAAATAGATCTGGAAACACCCAATTCCAAACATCTCCTGCCAAGCAGGTGTATGCTTAAAATCTCTATTGGCAACAAGAGCATAGTCCATAATTGTTGGGTCGTGCGAGACGTCACTGCCGCCTTTTACTTAGGCGGTGACATTCTCAATCGCTTCGCCATTAGTTTGGACCTAATAAACTTCAAAGCTTGGTCCCGATTAGCGGATAATCCCATGGGCTTTGATGATCAAGAAAAAGCATTTAGGTCAGCTCAACTGCTACCTTATGCAGTTGAAATTTAGATTAAAGAGGAAGTCACCATCCCAGAAAGGACCCGACAATTCTCCCTGGAAGTGAAAGTTAAAAGAGGACAAAAATTGAAAAAACCTGATGCTTATATTCATCCAAATGCTTCTCTCCAACAGCAAGGGTTAGGGATAAACCCAACACCATTAGTCAACATAGAACATGACACCATTCCAATAGAGGTGGATAACAGCGACTTAAAGAGTATTACTCTAGCCGCAGGCACCATTATTGGAATGGCGGTTGATGACCGACATTTCTCGATTGATTTAGGAAATGAACTGTTAGGACCGATCCCCGAGGACTGTTTTGACAGTGGCAGTGAGGACAATACAACACCAGACAGGATGTTCACCAGGCATGGGGGGAACTTCCTGGTGTACACTTCTTGCCCTTATGGTAAGTAAGATGTGCCTTGTGACTTCAGGAGGGATGAGGTGATTTTCCAGGTCCATGAGGGCTGCCTTTCCCAACTGAAGCCTCCAGTCCAAATCAGCACTCTGACCAGGGACTTCTCCACCCAGCTGGAGGAGGCCGCTGAGATAGCCAAACCAGAAGTCTTTCCAGGATTCAGGCAGATGGTGGAAGAGAGGGTCAACCTAGCTGATCCCTGCGTGACTCTGGAACAGAAGCAAAAGTTGAAACAAGTTTTCTTGGATCTCCAAGATCTCTTTGCGGTAGACTCATATGTCTGTGGTTGCACCGACATCCATACCACAACAATTCCCACGGACCCTGGAATGACTCCAGTGTTTGTGAAGCAATATCATTTGCCTCTCGCATCCATGGAGTCCCTTACTGAAATAATTAAGAACCTTGAGTCCCGGGGAATAATCTGTACAGTACACAGCACCTTCAATAATCCGGTGCTGGGAATATTGAAGCCAAAAGGCCAGTGGAGACTCTGCGCCGACCTTCGGGAGCTCAACAAACGGGTCCATACTTCCCGATGGCCTCTGCCCTACATTGACCAAGGGCTGGCCCAGATCCAGGGGTCACAGGTATTCACAGCCATAGACCTGACCAATGGATACTGGACTGTGCCTGTCAGTAGGAAGGACCAATACAAACTGGCTTTTACCTTTGGGGGCCAGCAGTACACATGGACCCGGACTCCCTTCGGATACCTCAACTCCGGCAATGAATTCAACATTTTCCTACATAAGGCCATGCCCGACCTGGGTGCGAGGGGTAACCTGGTTTATGTAGATGATGTCCTCATCAAAAGTTCATCTGTGGAGGAACACATAGCGGAGATCTGTTATGTTCTGACACAGTTGAGGGCCGCCGGAGCAAAACTTTCTTGGGGCATGAGATTACTCCTCAGGGTCTCTGTCCCCAAGAAAAGAAAGTGGAAGCACTTCAGAAACTGAAAGACCCCACAACTCTGCGGGAACTAAGGAGCCTCCTTGGACTGACTAATTACAGCAGAAAGTTCATTGAAGGCTACGCAGAGATCACTAGACCCCTGATTCATCTCTTGAAGGGGGGGTGTCAAGTGGGAACGAGTTCCAGAACAATCCGAGGTAGTAAAACAACTCAAAAGAAGCCTCTCACAAGCGCCTTGCCTAGCTTACCCTGTCAGAAACAAGGAGTTCTTCCTGGAGACAGGGTTCTCTAATACGTGCTTGACGGCAGTATTATACCAAAAGCACGAAAAGGTCAATAAAGTAATCTCCTATGCGAGCAAAACTTTATCCTCTGTGGAGGATCAATTCCACGATTGTGAGAAGGCACTCCTGGCAACGGTGTGGGCATTGAAGAATTACCGCCCGTTCATCCAGGGGGAACACATCATAGTGGAGACTCCACACCAGCCTCTGCAATATCTCCAAAGTGACAGGATCCGGGCCGGAAATGTGAGTAATTCCCAAATTCCTTCCTGGATTCTGTCAATGCAAGGCTTTCCTGTGGAGGTCAGATATGGCCAAAACAAGATGAGTCCCCTCGTGCAAGGTCTGGGTGACTTGCATGATTTTGCCAGAGAAAACTGTCTCGAGGACGAAAGTCTAAAAATCAAGGACAACATGGAGGCATACCTTAATTCCCCACACAAAGTCTTTGAAGAAGACAAGTGTGAGGGAATGCCCACTGTCTATGTGGATGGATGCTCGTACCATGTTGACAACAACGGGGAGAAAGGACTGGTGGCCGGCATAGGGAATGCATGGGTGAATGAGTCCCCAAAACCCTCTGCTGGATACAAAATTGGTCCCCAAAGTAGTCAGGTGGCAGAATTGATGGCTTTGCATCAGGCCATCCTCACTGCTGTCCAACATCAACTCCACGAACTAGTCATAATCACAGATTTGGATTATGTACGGAACGGGTTCGTGGAGCACCTGGTTAATTGGAAAACCAGAGGCATGTTATGTGCTAATAACAAACCCCTGAAACATGGGAAGTTAATCCAAAACATTGATGATCTGGTCACCTCGAATGGGATGACCATCTACTGGAAAAAGATCAAGGGTCATACCAAAGTAGAGGGACCAGACAAAACTGGAAATGACTTAGCTGATCAGCTGGCCAAAACCGGGCCCATCCAAGGGGATCTAATGGAAATAGAGTCCCTGTTGGGGGAAATCCGGGTCACTGCCATCACTAGGTCCCAGACAAATGCTCACAATGATCTTTCAACTGCACAATGGAATAAGGAGACCCCTGATGCTGATTTGATTACAGCTCAGAAGGGGGATCCAATAATTGGTAAGTTTTACCAACACACTGAGGAACCTGAGAACTTTCCCCTGACGGATATCGATTACATTGGGAAGGAGGACCTTGGAGTGCTGATGAAATGTCCAAAGATGTTCCGAATCCAAGACGGTTTGTTGGTAAGGAAATCCCAAGCTGGCCATGATCAGTGGGTGGTTCCTACCTCATTCCGAAGCCTGATGTTAAGTCATGCCCATGATGCGGCCACCGCCGTTCATAGGGGGTTTCACACAACACTGGAAATCTTAAGAGAGGTTGCATACTGGCAACACAAGGGGCAGGACCTCGACCAATACTTGAAGGGGTGTCTTGTGTGTGCACAATTTCAGCCATCATCCCTCACACACCATGCGCCTCTCCAAAAGAGGGGGATGACACTGCCATGGTCAGATTTGCAAATCGACTTTGTAGGCCCCGTGATTCGCTCGTCTAGAGGAAACAAGTACATGTTGACCGTTACATGCTTGTTTACCAAGTGGGTGGAATGTCTCCCGGCCCCAAACTGCAAGGCAGAAACAGGAGCTGCCCTGATGATTAACCACATCTTTTCCCGTTTTGGTCTACCTCAAAGGATTGAGTCAGACAGAGGTAGCCACTTCACCAGCGAAGTAATGACAAAGATGAGGGAGATACTGGGGGTTAAAAGGAAGCTACATATTGTTTACCGGCCAGCTTCTTCTGGAGCAGTAGAGAGATGCAACCGAGTCATTGTGAGCATATTAAAAAAGTTTGTGGCAGATTCTGGGCCATGTTGGGATATCCGACTACCTCTGGTCCTAATGGCCATCAGATCTACCCCTTCATCTGCAACCAAAATGTCACCATTTGAGTTGATGACGGGGCGCGAGATGGTGCTTCCCCAGCATTTGCTCTACAGGACCCAAGAGCAGACACTGCTAAATGCCTCCACAACTCATGAGTATGTGGAGAATTTAAGGAAACACCTTCAACATGCTTTTGCTTATGCTCAGCGGAATCTAGAAAGATCAGCCGAGAGCATGAAGACCCACCATGATTTAAAAACTACCCAAAAGGAATATAAGGTGGGTGATCGGGTCTATCTATACAATATCCAAAGGAACCAGGCCAAACAGCGAAAATTCTTGCCTACATGGAAGGGACCGTTTGAAATTATAGACAAGATCTCCCCTGTTGCCTATAAGATCTGCATCCCCAAAGGAAGTTTGGCAGAGGGGGAGGATAAGTGGGTCCATATAAATCAGCTAAAGTGTTGCCATCCCAGGCACACTCTGCAACAACTGGAGGAGTCCTCTGCAATACCAGAGGGGATCGCTCCAGAGTAATTCAATTCCAACCCTAAAATATCCAACATATAGTCTCTAAAATATTATGATTTGGAAAAAAAAATGTCTTATAATTGTATCTTGTTTTTTGTTAAAATAAGAAGGCAAATGTTTTGACTATAAAATGTATATGCCACCCACTATATCAATGGTGGGGAAGAAATGTCTATGAATAGGTATTGCAGCTTTCCTTTGCCGTCCTAGGAGAAAGAAAACCTGGAGACTGGCCAAGGAGATCGTCCTCCGGAGACCCGGGGCAAAGAACCAGGGGCCCGGGGTACCGCCCAATATTCCCATCAGGACCGACGAGTAGAACCGATCGATCCAACCGGGTGGAGGAAAAAATGCTGAACTGTGCCATCTACAGAATTGGAAGAAGATAATGCGGACATACCAGCACAAGTGTAACGCTCACCTGATTCCCACGGAGGCGCTGGTCTTGGCAGGAAGGTGTCTGTGACCCGAAAAATGATGTGCAGGACTCGATTTGCTTCTGGGGCCGAACCACTTCGCACTGTGTGTCGAACTCGAAGAGTGAGATTTCTGCAGGTGAAAGAATATGGGGGTTAATGATCTGGGTTGTTGAATGTCCCTTTCTCTCTCTCTCTTCCTAGCTTCTCCGTAGAGCCCCCAGGTCAACGTGCTCACCTTAGATAGGTGAATGCTGGACTCTCCATCTACGTCTGGTGCAGGGTGCCATTGCCAGTTCCTTCACTGGTGAAACATAGGCCTCTTGACATCAGAGGATCGCTACCGTCGTTAACTGCAAGAGCAGTGAGTTTCCGGACACCTTTTTAGTCCTTATAGTCTTTAGGTGCGTGGGCACGTTAATATAGAACAGGACTCTGTATAATGCTTTTTCCTATTTGTCTTGCAGGGCCCTTGAGATAGGAGATGGTGTGAAGAGAGCCGAAGTTGGAGCCAGAGCCTTGGAATGAAGCGCTTGGAAATGCGTAAGTAAATGCAAGCGCTCTAACTGTCTCTTTTCCCTTGCAGCTGTGAGTTCGTGCTGAAGAGATGCTGGAAAACGCCGGAGTATTTGCAGGCGTTCAATTGTGGCGAGCGCGATGGACGTGAGTAAATACCTGTCTAATGTCTCTTCGTTTGTCTTTCAGATGCTGGGTTGCAGCGTTGAAGAAATCCGGAATTCGCGGAGTGCCGGTAAGTTATAACAATGCTTTTGTCTTCACAGGTGGAGGTGCAGCGTGAAGAAATGTTTGCTGCCGATGGATCAGGTGAGGAAAGCGCTGCGTGTAAAGGTTGCCGTGCTAACCTGTTGTTTCTTGTCTTTGCAGGTGCTGCTGAATACTGGATACAGGAGTGGTAAGTATTGTTCTTGCAGGTTCAGGATCGGAAGGAAGAAAGGCTGGAACAGACTCGGTGAGCGTTCTGCTGCAGATGCAGAATAACGCGAAGCACGTTTGTTCAATCGGGTGTGGTTTAAATAGCTTTGGAGTGATGAGGCGTCTTCCTCCACGGCCCCGCCTAGGTAAGAAAAGAGTTCCTGTGTTGTATCCAGGGAGTGGAGCTTGCCCCACCCAGGTAAGAAAGTAGTTCCTGTTCACAGAGGATTCCTATGTGGCTGGTAAGTAAGCAGCATGGTCTGTTGCAGGTAAGTCCACCCAAGCATCTTCATACATATTATGAGCATGGCGCTTCCAGTGCCGGGACCGATGGCTTTGATGAGCCTGGTGCCACCGGCGCCAGGACAAGGTCCAAAAGGTCCCAGTGGGGACCGGCTGGTGCCTAAGATAACGGTTAGGGGCCTGCTTCCAAGGACGTTGGGCTGTTCCTGACTCCTTGGAAGCAGTGATCATGACAACAGGGCTCAAAACATCCTTGGCACCGGACTTCCGCTCAACTCGAATCAAAGCGCAGTCGGGCGGGGGGGTTTTGTCAAGGGGTTTGACCCATGTTGAATCCTTAGACTGGGTAGATGTGGGGATGATCTGTCGCCGCCCATTATTCTATCCCAGAACAAACTAAATCAATAGACTGGGAGGATGTGGGGATGAGCTGTCTCCGCCCACATTCACGCCAGAATCCAGGAGAACTGCGCAGTTGGCACAAGACCACTCCAAAGATACAACCTTCTTGTGGGGGGTTCCACATCACCACTCTACTGTAAGGATGCCATCAAAACAATGTTAAGCAAGGGTCCTATACTATCAAGCAAAAGACCACTCTATTGAAAAGCAGTTCAAGACAGATCCCAAAAATGGATGCAATACCGGTACTCATCACTATCAGAAAGCCGGCATTTTAAAACCACCAGACTTTTGTGTAAAACTGAACAGAGGAACCCAAACCAGGCCAAGGAAAGACTTGCTAAGAGGTGGATACAATGTAAAACTATATTCTGAAATGACTTGAAGGAAGTCATTATTTAATGTATATGTAAAAAGTGTAAGTTTGATTTAAACTGGGAACTAAAGTGATATTTAGCTGAATTCTGCCTGACAACTACCCCCGACAGGAGAAACCTGCTCAGCCACTCTTCCCAGGCCTAGCTGCATCCTGCTTCCCCACCAAAAGGAGTTGACACCTCTCTGATTAGATTAGGGGCACCTGCAGGAGGTTGCACAAAGCCTTGTCCTGGACTCAGGCAAATGTTATATTGGGGGGCCGTAAAGTGGCTTCCTCTTGGGAGAAGTGGGAGGAGAAGTGCCTCTGGGAGCCACCCGAGCTGGAGGCGGGGGCAGACAGAAGCTTTCCCCATGTGCTTTGGAACCTAAACCACACCCATCAGGGCCAGAGCATAACTTTAAAAAAAGATGGATAATTCATAGTACGGACTTGTCAGAATTATATAAGTAATATCATTATTCTTGTGATTTTTCTGTGCACGTTTTAAGAGGTATTAGGACCCTGTGGTGTATGCTAGGAGGTTGCTAGCAGAAAATAGGGTCTTACTCCAAATGTCTGCATGTTAAAAATCTGACACTTCATCAATTAATGTCCATACTACTTGCGCACATGTGTGTAATTTTTGGTAAATGTCCGATATTGGTAAACCAGTCAAAAAGCATAAAATGTTGTCATTTTTTAATGCAAGCCCCCAGGAAGATCAGAGGCGGACAAGCATGGACCATAAGGAATATATAATGTGTACATGTAATTTCAACAAATTGTGTATCTGGGAAATATGTATTTAAATCAAATATAGATTTGTGGGCAAATTGACCAGGGGAGGATCCTCTGACCCATAAACAGACCTCATCATGATGACAATCCATTTCCTTCCCCCAATCATGGGAGAGGGGAGAATTGGGCCAATGACAAGTAGAGAGGGGCAGGCTCAGTTATGCCACGCACACACCCACTTCCAAAACACATAAAAAGAGACTGCTGGGACAGGTAGAGACATTCAATTCCATTTGCTGCCGAGCGTGCTGACTGACGACTTCACATCCAGAGATCCAACACTTAGACTTCCAAGCTAAACAGAGACTACAGAACTTTGAACCGAGAAGGCCCACTGCAAGCAAAAGTATTCTCAGCAGGCCTTCAGAATCCAGCAAACCTAACCAAACTATTCAACAGCCGGGCGAGCTGTTTGAATTCTTTGCCAAGAACTTGTGCCGGAACCGCAGACCAGACCCAGACTGCTGTGAGCAGAACCAGAGATCCGGATCGCTGTGAGCAGAACCGGTGCCTGATTGACCCGCCGAGCAGAGAGAACCGCCGCTCGACGTGTTGACCAGATCCGTGACGAGGCCCATTCATTTCAAAATTAGGAGTGAGTATCCGCCAGAACTGTGCAGAACCCAATCTCTTAGTTAAAATAATCTAATCCAAACTATTTTAACCTAATTAGAACAGCCTCCTAGAAATCGTGTCATCTGTCATTTGTAAAGCTGCACAACTGTCACCTGTCAATTCTGCAGCTGCAAGCTGTCACCTCTGATTTTGAGTTTTACTTTAAATCCGAAAACCGACTACTCCCTATACTTTTTCCGCAATCGCGATTTACGCACTCGCGAAATTTACCGCGATTTCCGATTTTGGCTCAATTTCTCCACTTGTCAAAATAGCAGCTCCATTCCTTCCTTTGTTAAAATCCGTTTGCAACCTGGTAACAACTCAAAGAGCATTGCTAAAGTGAGCCTGAACTAATACCAAAAAGCATCTGTCACTCACCCTGAATCTCTAGAGGGAATTAAAATCAGTTAGCACATTTTCCCATCCATTGCCATCACATTTAAAAGCATTTTGGGCCTGTGTTGCAAACCTCTACCTGTTTTCCTCTAAGCTTGCTGGGGGGGAACTGCATTTCATATTGCATTTTGTTGGGATTCTTGAAGACTGTGAGCTCTCCTTCCATTTCTTACATTGCATAAGGGGGGGGGGGGGTGTTATACAAGGGTTGTCATCCAGAGTACTGAACTGGACCTAAAAATATATCAATAAGGGTTTCCCTCAGCATTCCAGACTAGGCATTGACTTAGATGTAGTGTTGAAGTGAAGCCGCTTAACAACACACATTTTAGGCATTTTGTTTCAGTGGCCAGATCTATTGGCATTTTAATCTGTGCAAAGTGCTGCCACACTTTGGATTTGTGCTGTGGGCAAACTAACTGCAGGCTAGGTTCTTCTGAACTTGGTACTGGTTGAAATGTTGGAAGAAGTGGTGGTGTTCTTTTAGGTGGCACCTGGTGATGCTCTGCAACAGGAAGGCTGTTTCTAAAGAGAGTACATGTCAGGGGGGCACTTCTAGTACTTCTGCCTCTGTCTCTGTGGTCAGCTTCCTCTGATGCTCTTCACCACTAGTGCTGCTGCTTTTCAGCAGCAATGAATGTTCCTGTGCAGACTCTGATGGATCATAATATTCATCTTGATGATCATCATCCTCTTGATAATCAATCTCCATGTCATACTAATTATTTTCATTTTTGCAAGACTCCTACTGAATGGATGCCAGGTGAGGAGACAGAATCCTGGGACATTCAATTTCTACCTTTAGTTCAAGTGCACGGTGTGTTGCTCTGTCCCAATTGTATTTATATGAGATCTGCTCATCTCCCCAAGCACTATTGAATAGAATAGAACGTCCTACCTCCTCTGAACGTCTGGGTGCACAATTTACAGGGTAATTCATGGAATTAATGTGTGCTGAAAAGGGGAGCGCAAGTGTGAAAATCGCAGCGCACGCGTGCTAATGCCGCGCACGCAGCCATTTGTCGATTCATGGAATGCACTGCGCGTGTTTTACCCGGGATGTGCGCCAAATTGCGGGTGGCGCACACAGGCGCACACGTCACTAAACGCTGTGCGCGTGGCTCACAGCGAAAGCATACAACGTGTAATTCACACAACAAAAGGGCGCGGAACATGGGGTGGAACACACGGAATGGGGAACAACGCATGAAATCTGGGCATTACGGGGGACAACACATATTCATGGATTCGAACAAGGGAAACCTGCGCGCCCCAAAAGACGCACTAATCCGGAAAGACGTACGCGAGCAGGAAGCAGGCGTAAGCAGCCCCACACAGCATAAAAGTGCGCACAAAGTACAAAGAAGCTCATACGCTACGATGAATATACCGTTCCTCGCAGCAGTGGTCGTGGGACACCGCAGGAGCTGGAGGATAGCCAAGCCCTGCATTTTTTTACCCAGGACCAGCCTGATGACCAGGTCTATGGGAGGTACAGGTTTCCACCACAAATAATCCTAGAACTGGTTGCTGAGTGGGAGGATGACCTCACATCACCCACCCTGTGCTCCCAAGTACTGAGTCCCTTGGAAAAGGTGCTCAATGTACTGCATTTCTTGGCTAATGGGTCATTTCAGCGGACAAGTGCCATAGTTGGGGGTGTCTCACAGGCCACACAGTCACGCTGCCTACACCAGGTGCTGGCGATCATGACTGCATGCCGCTAAATCGGCAGGCACATATACATGCCCAGAACACCAGCAGAAAGGCAGGCCATGGTCCAGGACTTTTACGGGGTGCCACACTTCCCCAAAGTGCTAGGTGCCATTGATTGCACCCATGTAGCTCTACGCCCTCCCAGGGCAACTGAGCACATCTATCGAAACCGCAAGCACTGGCACTCCATCAACATGCAGGTTGTATGGGATGCCAAGTGAATCATCACCTCAGTATATGCCAACTATCTGGGGTCCAGCCATGATAGTTTCATATTCAGAATGTCACCCCTAAACTGGGACCTGGAAGCTGGGAGGCATGGCGACACATGGCTCATTGGTGAGTACAAATGTCTCTGCACATGCATGCCAGACACTGAGAAATGGGAAACCCCAACTAATGATAACCATTATCACCTCCCCAGGGGACAGTGCCTACCCTCTGAGCACCTACATGATGATGCCAATACGGAACCCCATCACACCACCCAAGGTAACATACAACATAGCCCATATTGCAACCCGGGCATAGTGGAGCACACATTCGGAGTGCTGAAGTCACGTGTTCGCTCCGTTGACTGCTCTGGTGGCCAGCTGCTATATGCGCCCCCAGTAGTGTGCAGGATCATAGTGGCAGCATGTGTCCTGCACAACGTTGCAACCTGGCGGGGCGTGCCGGTGGACATGGTGGTGCCCCTACATCCCCAACCACATGCACGACCACTGCGCATGGTAGGGGAAAGGGCACGTGGTGAGGAAGCCCGTACCCAGCTTGTGGCACATTTTTTCACCTATAATCCCACCCCTGCGGAGTGCACACAGGCCTGGCACATACCAGATGACAATTGATGATGAAGATGATGACAAAAGGGACAGTCAACTGTCACAACCATACCACCCTGAGATTGTGTTCCTGGAAGTGCTACATTGTTTGCATCCCGAGCTACTTAAACAAAGCCAATGCTGTGTCAGTAAAAGGCACACATTCATGCACCATGAAAGACTACCTCCTTGCAAAATAGTACACCCACATAGTGTCACGTCACCCAACCCCTCCCTAGCCCCATCTCAGCTACCCGACACACCATGGTATGGCATGCGATGTGAAAGCAACCACTTGAATGCACAACACATGACACAAGTGTGGCAAGGTGCACCGTCCCAAAAGGAAACAGGCCACAGACAATTCCCTCTCACTAATGAAAAAGAAACAGCACACATGAACAAATACTTACCAGCAAGACAATACATTAGTACAGGACCCAACAGTGGCAAAGTATGACAGTAAAAAATGAAAGTAGTGCAAGTGTCACAACCTGACAAAGGCAGCACATCGGAGTCGGCGCTGTGTCTTGGGAGTGTCCGGAGTGTCTCCCTGTTTCTGTGTGCTTTTGCAGTCTGTCTACACTGCTTCCTGATTCGGCTGTGGGCGTGCCATGCAGCGGAAAGACCCGACTCTCCCGCGGAGCGGGCGCAGAGTCAGCGCTGAGTCTTGGGAGTCTTAGGAGTCTGAGGGGTGTGAGGACCTGTGTCTTCCTTTGGGAAGGTCATGAAGGCAGTCCTCTCTCCTAAAACTCGGGCGCAGCGGAAGACTGAAGCTGCCACAATGGAAGTAATGGCCGTGAGAAAACGAGGCAAGGCTGATATGGCGGTTTGTCTTGAAAGTGTGAGCATTGTATTGGAGGGGCCGGCTGATCTGACATCCAGCGTAACTAGCGCCTCTATGGAATTATCTCCCGCTGCTCTCCAACAAGTAAGTGCTAACATGGATGCCTGTGCTCAACATGCCACGCTTGAACCTTTATTCGCACTTAAAGTGGCAAGTCGTGTACTTACCGATCAGCACATACAGCAAATTCTGTCAAGCCCCTTGTCAAGCCCCTTGTCTGGTTTGTCGGATAAGCCTTGTGGTTCATTTTCTGCTGGGACTGATGTGAATGACGAGCCCTCCGGCCGAACTAACGGTTGGTGCAAGGCCGGCTTGTGTGCTGGATGGGTCTGACTTGTGCTTGACTCGCTCCTGTGCTGTTAACCAGAGAAATTGCAAAGGCAAGATGTCAGCGACTGGCCATCTGTCTGTGACATTGCTCGAAAGGCCCAGTCCCATTAACTCTCCACTTACTGCCCCTTAATGGACTAATATGAACCCCAATGTACTAGCAGAGCCGGCTGACCTGCTGTCATGATGCCTACCCCCGGAGCATCAGGCCAGGCCCAGCACCCCCGGAAGCAGGCATCATGCCCTCGGGTAAAAGCCCAGCGGCCCCTTATAGGGACTCTTTGGACTCAGTCCTGGCGCCTTTGGCGCCAGGCTCATGTTGGACATCAGTCCTGGCGCCATAGGCGCCAGGCTCATAAAGGGAGGTGTTTTGTGCACTTACCTGATGCAGACCATGCTGCACGCTTCAGGCCTCCCTGAGACCTGAAAGGGACTATTTTTTCATAGGGACTATTTTTTCACTCGGGCATGGCCAGGGAAGGATACATACCTAGTTGGGGAAGGATACATACCTGGGACTTCTTTGGAGGCTATTTAAGCCACGCCCAGACAGCAGCTCATGCTTCGCGTTGTTCTGCTTCCTGCAGCTTAACGCTCACCGTGTCTGCTCCTGCTCCTGGACTACAGTCACGCCCGTCTTGAACCTGGAAGACCTGCAAGGAAGGAAGAGAAGAGAAAGGTGAAAACCAAGGATTATTTCAAGCTTCTTACCTGCATCCGGAATCTTCTCGCCAGCATCCCTGAAGGAAGACTTCAATTTAAAAGCATCATGTTGCTCGCTGCAGCGCCACGCTTCACTCACCTGTCCTGTCCTCGAGACATCTCCCGGCTCCATCGCGGCTGTCAGCATCGGACGCCACATCTCTGCACCTAGGGGAGAGAGGAAGAAACAAAAGGTGAGCAGAAGGACACACAGAAGGAAAGCCTGATTAACAGCCATAATACTTACCGGCTTCTCTTCCACATTTCGGGTCGGCGCCGCCCCCTTGGCAGGTACCGTACCCCGGCCCCTATGGGGAAAGGACTAGAGACATTTCAGAGGAATGATAAGGACATCTAGAGGGATCGCCCTCATTACTACTCACCTCGGCAGGTTAACCCCTCGACGCATCGCCTTCATTCTGCACCTGAAATAAAGGACAGATCACAGGTGAGAAAGACAGCATAAAGGGGGCCTCACTTGAACTTTGAACTTTCATACTTACGGCGCATCGCTCAGGAAAGTCAAGTGGATTTTGCCAGCGCCATTCTGAAAACCAGTGAAGTAACTGGACGAACGCGCGCCCCTGCACCAGAAGCAGGATGGAGAGTTCAACCTTCCAAACCATAAGAAGGATATTCTTACGGGCCAAGGAAGCACGATTTTGAGGTCCTGTCCAATCGGTGTTCCGGGTCCTGCGCATCACGCTAGAAGAGGCCGCAGTAATCCAGACTAGATCAGCGCCCCCGTGGGAACCAGGTGAGCGTTACAGAATGCGAAGCCTCCCTACAAATTCCCACCCAGGCACTATGGAAACTTCTGAGACTGACCAACTGGCCCAACTACTGGGGGAATTACGGGCCGAGGTACACGCTGCTCGTCAAGGGACTAATGCCCTCAGAAGAGAAGTGATTGTAACAAGGGAAAGGACTGATGACCTGGCTAGACAGCTTTTGCAAGGTCAAGCTGGACAAACTCCTTTACCCGGTTCCGGGGGGAACCCCACTCCTGTGGTTTCCAGTAACCCTGTGCTGATTAATCTACCTGCAAACATGCCGCTGGCCCCACCCGAACGCTTTGCTGGGGACCCCAAACGATTCGCCGTATTCATGAATCAGTGTCGTTTGCACTTCCTATGCAGACCCGGGGCCTTCCCTAATGATCAAACCAAGGTAGCCTTTGTGTTGTCATATCTCAGCGGCTGTGCTGCCGATTGGTCAGTCCCACTGGTAACTCAAGATGACCCGATTCTTCGTGATTTTCAAGGATTTCAAACAAGCATGGAAAGGTTATTTGCTCGACATTCCCAGGGACAGGCTCTGGATGACGAACTTCTATCTCTGCGACAGGGCAATCAAGACCTTCTATCCTACATTGCAACCTTCAATAGACTAATTGTGGAAACTGGTTGGCCAGAGGATAAAAGAATCACGTTATTCTATCGAGGTCTACGCGGAGAACTTAAAGATGTCCTGGCACAAGTTGTAAATCCGCCCCAAGAATGCACTGAATATATAGACTTAGTGGTCCAGTTGGATCACAGGCTGCAAAACAGAAAAGCAGATCGGTCCAAGTTTGAAACCCGGGTGTGGGCCAAAACCCACGCTAACCCCAAGGGGGCTGATGCCTCGGAGCCTATGCAAATCAGAGGAGTTAAAGGACCCCTAACTCAAAAAGAACGGGAAAGAAGACGACAGATGCAATTATGCCTTTATTGTGGGTCCTCAGGACACTTTCTTCGAGATTGCCCGGTTAAGCCGCCCAAGAAGGTGGTAGGAGCCGCTGATAAAATCCATGGAAACTCTGTATCGGGAAACGACCACACCCGGCAAGTGTAGGGGTCCGCTTGCCGAGCTTGAAAACTAACTCTCAGACCTCGCATTTCATTGTGCCAATGGTCCTTCTAGATCCGGAACAGCCAAAACGGTTGCATGCTATAAAGGCATACATCGATAGCGGGGCTATAGGAAACTATGTGGATCGAGAATTGGTCTCTAGGATAAACCTCCCTCTGCGTCCTAAAACCAGCAAAGATGTCATCACTACTGTAGATGGAACCGAAATTGCCTCTGGACCGGTAACACATTCCACAGCTGAGGTGACACTTGTAGGTCCGGATGGCCATCGGGAGGCAGTTGTGTTTGATGTGATCAAGGCTCCACAGTTTCAGCTTATTCTCGGAGTCCCTTGGTTAGAGACACATAATCCTCGAATTGATTGTGCACAAACCTGCTACCCAGAAAATCCAAAGATTAATCTAGCATCCGTAACCTCTGTCCCCGTGCAACTACCTCCAGAGTACCAAGACTTTCAGGACGTCTTCCAAAAGCAACAGGCCAACACGTTACCTCCCCACAGATCGTACCATTGCCAAATCGATCTGGTGCCTGGTGCACAACCCCCTTGTAGCAGGATTTATGCCCTTACTGAACCTGAGAATCTGCATTTGAGACAATATTTAGATCAATACCTCACCAATGGTTTCATTCGCCCGTCAAAGTCCCCGGCATCTTCAGCTTTGTTCTTCGTGCCTAAAAAAGAGGGCGACCTTAGGACTTGTATCAATTACCACGCATTGAACCAGATAACTGTTAAAAATCGTTACCCTCTGCCTCTGATCCCTGAACTCCTTGACCAGGTGAAGGATGCTTGCGTATACACCAAGTTAGATCTCCGGGGGGCTTATCATCTGGTATGAGTAAAAGAAGACGACAAATGGAAAACGGCCTTCCGTACAAAATATGGACTATTCGAATACCAGGTGATGCCTTTCGGGTTGTGCAACGCGCCTGCTGCCTTCCAATTCTTCATGAATGATGTCCTTCGGGAACTCATCGATATCTGTGTTATCGTGTATATCGATGACATTCTTGTGTACTCCTCTTCGGAATCTGATCACAGAAAACATGTCAGGGCCGTCCTAGAAAAACTGCGCCAGCACAAACTGTTTGCCAAGCTGGAAAAATGTGTTTTCCATACCACCGAGGTTGAGTTTCTTGGATTCATCCTGACACCTAAAGGGGTCCGAATGGATTCACGGAAAGTGGATGCCATCCTCAAATGGCCATCACCTAGTTCAGTGAAAGGTGTCCAAAGCATGCTTGGTTTTGCCAACTTTTATCGCAGGTTTATCCCGGAGTTTTCACGTGTGGTGCAAGCCATCACTGCACTCTTGCGAAAAAATAAACGTTTTGAATGGACCGAGGAAGCCGAACAGGCCTTTCAGGAGTTGAAAGCAAAGTTCACGTCCGCACCTATTTTGAAGCACCCGCGTCCTGATCTCCCATATATAGTCGAAACCGACGCGTCCAGCTTAGCCATGGGAGCTGTCCTGTCTCACAGAGACCCTGAAACCAACCAACTGCACCCCGTAGCATTTTGGTCCAGAAAGTTCTCACCGCCGGAGATAAATTATGCGATTACCGATAAGGAACTATTAGCCATTAAGTCCGCCTTTAAGGCTTGGCGGCATTATCTCCTCGGCGCCCGGCATACCATCACCGTGATCACTGATCACCGAAATTTACAATATTTAAAAACTGCCAAGGCCCAATCGTCTCGACAGCTCCGATGGGCTTTGTTCTTTGCTGAGTTCGATTTTGTAATCACCTACCGCCCCGGTTCTAAGAATGGTAAGGCGGACGCTCTATCCCGAATTGTAATGGAAGAAATAGACACAAACTCAGAACCTGTGCCGATAATTCCCGAACAAAGAATTTTGGGAATAACCACTTTACAAACCCTTGAAGACATTCAAGCACAAGTAAAACAAGTCCTGGACTCTTCAGCCTTGCAGGATTGGATCAAAAAGGGGTCTAACTTTTCAGTCAAGGATGGCTTGCTTTACTTCCAAGGACGCTTATTTTTGCCAGAAAAGGAATTGCAAGAACTGGTTATTTCCCGTCATCATGACACCCTGATGGAAGGACATCCTGGCATTGCCAAAACTGAGGAAAAGGTTGGACGGCAATTCTGGTGGCCTTCCTTGCGAAAGGATATTAAATCTTTCGTGATGTCCTGTGGAGTTTGTGCCAAAAACAAAGGTCAAAAGACAAGACCCGCCGGTCTTCTTCAGCCCTTAGACATTCCACCAGCACCTTGGCACACCCGGTCACTAGATTTTATCACGGACCTGCCCTCTTGTAATGGTTACAATACTATTCTGGTCGTGGTGGATTTATTTTCCAAAATGGCCCACTTTATTCCGTTGAAAGGATTACCTTCAGCCTTTGTTCTTGCCAAGGAATTCCTCGAGAATATCATCCGTTTGCATGGATTCCCGTCCATACTAGTCTCCGATCGGGGAAGCCAGTTTATTTCTCATTTTTGGAAAAAGTGTTGTCAGCTGGCACAAATCGACGTAAGACTCTCGACCAGCCACCACCCACAGACCGATGGTCAGACGGAGAGAACGAACCAGACCCTTGAACAATATCTACGATGTATGTTGCACCAATCAGAGGGTAATTGGAAGGATATTCTGTGGGTGGCTGCATATGCTTATAATAACTCGATACACTCTGGAACGGGTCAAAGCCCCTTTTTTACCCTATATGGACATCACCCTCGTACTTCAGACTTGGACTCACCTTCGAGCCTTGAAATGCCCGCAGTGGATCATTTGCATTCTACGATAACTCAAGCCTTCAAGGATGCAACTGCACATTTGCAACATGCGAAAGAGAAATACAAAAAGAATGCGGATCTACATCGAAAGGAGGCGCCTCCGTACCAAATTGGGGATCAAGTATGGTTGGCTACCAAACACTTATCGCTCAAGGGGCCTCAAACTTTTAATCCAAGGTATTTAGGCCCTTACTCAATCAAAGCTATAATTAACCCAGTAGCAGTCAAGCTCGATCTACCAGCCAACATGCGAATTCACCCCCTTTTTCATGTGTCACTTTTGAAACCAGTACAACCAGGAATCAGATTAATAAAGCCACCAGACCCAATCCTGATAGATGGAGAGCCAGAATTTGAAGTAAAGAACATTTTGGATTCCAAAATCTTAAAATCAAAGCTTTTCTATCTAATTGATTGGAAAGGGTACGGGCCTCAGGAAAGGTCTTGGGAACCCAGTGATCACGTACATGCACCTCGGCTGGTAAAAAGGTTCCATCGGAATTTCCCAAACAAACCGAAACCTCCAGAAGGAACGACCTTGGGAGGGGCCTTGGGGGGGAGTGCTGTCATGATGCCTACCCCCGGAGCATCAGGCCAGGCCCAGCAACCCCGGAAGCAGGCATCATGCCCTCGGGTAAAAGCCCAGCGGCCCCTTATAGGGACTCTTTGGACTCAGTCCTGGCGCCTTTGGCGTCAGGCTCATGTTGGACATCAGTTCTGGCGCCATGGGCGCCAGGCTCATAAAGGGAGGTGTTTTGGGCACTTACCTGATGCAGACCATGCTGCACGCTTCAGGCCTCCCTGAGACCTGAAAGGGACTATTTTTTCATAGGGACTATTATTTCACTCGGGCGTGGCCAGGGAAGGATACATACCTAGTTGCGGAAGGATACATACCTGGGACTTCTTGGGAGGCTATTTAAGCCACGCCCAGACAGCAGCTCATGCTTCGCGTTGTTCTGCTTCCTGCAGCTTACCGCTCACCGTGTCTGCTCCTGCTCCTGGACTACAGCCACGCCCATCTTGAACCTGGAAGACCTGCAAGGAAGGAAGAGAAGAGAAAGGTGAAAACCAAGGATTATTTCAAGCTTCTTTCCTGCATCCGGAATCTTCTCGCCAGCATCCCTGAAGGAAGACTTCAATTTAAAAGCATCGTGTTGCTCGCTGCAGCGCCACGCTTCACTCACCTGTCCTGTCCTCGAGACATCTCCCGGCTCCATCGCGGCTGTCAGCATCGGACGCCACATCTCTGCACTTAGGGGAGAGAGGAAGAAACAAAAGGTGAGCAGAAGGACACACAGAAGGAAAGCCTGATTAACAGCCATAATACTTACTGGCTTTTCTTCCACATTTCGGGTCGGCGCCGTCCTGTTGGCAGGTACCGTACCCCGGTCCCTATGGGGAAAGGACTAGAGACATTTCAGAGGAATGATAAGGACATCTAGAGGGATCGCCCTCATTACTACTCACCTCGGCAGGTTAACCCCTCGACGCAACGCCTTCATTCTGCACCTGAAATAAAGGACAGATCACAGGTGAGAAAGACAGCATAAAGGGGGCCTCACTTGAATTTTGAACTTTCATACTTACGGCGCATCGCTCAGGAAAGTCAAGTGGATTTTGCCAGCGCCATTCTGAAAACCAGTGAAGTAACTGGACGAACGCGCGCCCCTGCACCAGCAGGATGGAGAGTTCAACCTTCCAAACCATAAGAAGGATATTCCTACGGGCCAAGGAAGCACGATTTGGAGGTCCTGTCCAATCGGTGTTCCGGGTCCTGCGCATCACGCTAGAAGAGGCCGCAGTAATCCAGACTAGATCAGCGCCCCCGTGGGAACCAGGTGAGCGTTACACCCTATTCCAAGCGAGTACTGCCGACGGTCGCCTGATGACGGCACTTGGAATAGCAACAGCGAGAGTGTTTTTTGTGAAACAGAGCCTCCTAAAGAGTCGATGCAGTGTTGTGATATGGGGGCTCTAGACTCTGCACGACCTACTGCTGTGCACACATTGGATGTTCCACGTCACTCTACAGGTAGTGCTGACGACGATGCTGTGTTTCGGAGATCTTTGAGAAACTGTGAAATAAGGCGGTTGAGTTCCGCTTTAGACCCCCAGATTAAAGTTTCAGGGAATACTCATCCCATCTCTGATACTGTCATAGCACATGGTAGGGAGCGAAGAAACTCGCTGGAGGTGGTCAACAAATTGCTGGCTGATCTCACTCGCATAAATCAACAAAGAATACCCAAGGATAAAATTGGCAAAAACTCTGATGTATCTACAACGGCTGACGTGGAAAGTGAGTGCTTGCAAGTCGACAGTGGGACACAACCTTTAATTGAGAAGCATCAACTTAATGGAGCTGGTTACTTGATGAAGCGTACGAGACTTGACGAAAGCCTGTCACCCAGTTTGAGATGCTCTCAAAACAAAAAGGCCAAAAGGCTTGTGTACAGTATCTCACCTCACCGCACTCTGCCCCCAGAAATAGAGCAAGACTCTTGTAATTCGGATGAAGCACCAAGCGACGTCCTCGCTGGCCAAGTGTCTTCGGACTCCTCGTTGATGGAGCAGCTGTATCCTAAGATTAGACGTCCTGTTTATCACAAGAAGAAAGGTGTGCCTAGTAAAGCAACCGAGCCTGAATCTGTAAGAAATATGCCAACAACGCAAGATCTGCAGGCCTTGATAATGTCCTCTTCAAACATATCGATTGCTCCTTTTCTTAAATTATATTATTAAGTTTAAATGACACGATTAAAGACCTGTCTGCAGGGGTCTGCAGGTTGTCTAATAATTCAGCAAACCTTGGAAAGGAAATGTCTGAATATAAGAATATGGTTGAAGAGATGATTAGGAAGTCAGACATAACAGAGGCCGCTCTCCTAAATCAAATCACAAACGCAAATATTGACAAAAAACTACTGGCAGAGGTTGCTAAGGAAGCCTTGAAAATATTCCATAAAAATAAGGGCGGTGATGTGCAAACAAGTGACCCTTTTTGTCCAAAGTGCCAAGCTCCAAGAATTTCAAATTGTGTACAGATATCAACAGTGGCTGCCACTGACCAACAGACGTATGCTAAGGCGAACATGCTCGTGGAACACCCTATTGCCACCTTGGATGAAAATAACGACTGCTGTGTGGATGCATCAAAGGTTCAAACTCCGATTAGTAGTGAAGTAACTAGTTCTAAATCTGGTTTCGCCAAAGTGGTAATGGAGGCCCAAGATGTGGCAAACCTGGCACTACAAGATCCACAAAGACCATCGACGTTGAAAGAGGTCACCACTCAGGAGCTGCACTCCTCCGTATTACCTCGGGTAGCAATGAACGTTGCGGCGGAACCCACAAGGTTATATTCTATATTCAAACCTGCTGGTGAATCACAGAAGACGTGTATATCAATCGATTCCGTAAATGGGGCCCTAGGAATGAAGACTAAAAACCAACCGAAAAAGAAAGTTAAGAGATGTAACAACAACTCGCTTAAGTTTCTGAGGAACATTAAAAATGTGGACATAACGGTGAATGGTGTGCACACAAAATCAGCTCAACCAGCTCGTAATCAAACTGAAATAAGCAGCTCAAAATCAGTTATGGATCCTAATGGCTCTTACACCCGTATCAGTGATATATCTGATACTTTGATAAATGTGTCAACCTACGAGGATTAGGACCAATGCAACAGTGAAATAAAAGTAGTTCATGAACGGTCAACGTCTGTTCTCAAAGAATTAACAGCAGAAGAGAATTTGCCACCCATGACCACAAAAGTGGGCCAATCTGTTGTCCCGGTACAGCTGCAGAACAACCAACAGTCGGCAGAGAACCAGGCCATAGGTGATGGTAAGCGGCCCTTAATGTTGTTACCTAATGTACATAACAATGGAACGATAACCTTAGATGAACTACAGACTTTATCCAGAAAATGTCAACTGATTCTCTAACAACTAGTTCATCACCTGAAAAAGAGGCGTTGAATTCGTAATTCGTAACGCTTGAGGACAAAAGAAAGATGCTCGAAGCAAGGGCGAGAGCGTCTAGTACTTTGCCGCTTAATAAGATTGGCAGTATAGGACGCAATGGACAGTTACAAGATGTCGGCGGCTAGCGAGACGGTGCTTCCTGATATAGCTGGTGTATCTTGTGACCCTGGAAGGATTCCTAGGGTACCGGTAAGTAGCTCTCAGTTTAAGTCACAACAAGAGACGCGAAAATTACCGAAGGTCAAACAAAACGTGAATAAGGAGAGAGAGACTCACCCAGTGAAACAAGATTCTCATGGTCTGCAACGACTGATACTCGAGCGTATCGAATCCTCGGATGACCTAATCTTAAATCGGCACAACGTACTCTGGTTGTGTCACCTGATTCCAAGTCTAAGAGCAATCGAATCTGTTGACCTCAGAATTGTAGAATTCTATGACGAGAAGAAAAATGACGCTGTCATCTTACACCTTCAACCAAAATTGATCGCCGAAGCTTTGCTTGATGCTGGGCCAGTCCTAATGTCCTTGGGGTTTGATATATCAAGAGCAGATGGCTGCTTGCAATTGCTAACTCCTAAAAGAGATCCCTGCAGCACAGTAGATGTGACGAGTCGAGCTTGCATGCAGCAGCCTGAAACACGACTATCTGCTGTATTGTCTGAAAGCCCAGCTCTGAAGCCTACCTCTGTGGCAAAATCATCTAAATCAACGCTGACAGGGGAGCGCATACGAATCACTGTGAATGGACCCATATGCGGTTCCATGACGATTGCGGAAAGTGCAAGTGAGACTGCTTTAACTCAAGAAGAATCTGACTGGTCTTGGCTTGCAGGCTCTTTAAATAAAAGAGGGAACAAATAACGCCAGGCGTCCGAGACCCAAAATTCCTGCCGACTGGCTTCCTGGAACACTAGAGGCTTTAGCCATTTGTTTCAAACATCATGGGCAACTAACTTGGATCTGCTATGCCTACAGGAAACTTGGCTAAGTACTAGTCCTCTTTTAGAGGGCTTTGAAATTGCTTGTAATCCGGCGATTCACCAAGCCAAAGGAAGACCCATGTCGGGCTTGTTGACAGCAGTGAGAAAGGCGGCTGGATTCAGGATTATAGACTCTCAGAACCTGTCTCCCTTTATTCAATTCTCAACAATTGGCATAACTCAATCTAACGAAAGGAACATCGACCGCCTATATATTATTAATGTATACTGGAACCATCGAAACAAATATGCATTGTCTTTTCTTGACACTGTGACAACTGTGATAGATGACCTCCTTGGGACAGAATCTCCGTTGGATCTGATTCTTTGTGGCGACTTGAATTTGGTCTGCGTGAATGAGAAATCTCAACTAGAATCTAAGGCAGTTCAATGGTGCGGTGAAATGGACTTGCGTGCCATGCATATGCTAAACGGCAACACCACAGGCGATATCCCGGCACAGCCAACCTGGAGAAGAGAGGAGTCAACATCAGTACTTGACTACATCTTCGTAACCGGAAATCTTCTTAAGAGAGTTCTGCACCTAAATGTCCAAAAAATGGTTCATAGTGATCATGAAATGGTGCAACTAACTCTTAACAAAAAATGTGTCTGCCCGCAGCAAATATGGCCTTTCAAGATAAATACAGGCCCGAGCAGGATTCGACTTAATCTTCTAGCTACTGAAGTAGAGACTATTACATCAAAATTCAAAAGAAATACCGAGGCTCTCGAATATCAACATCTTTTAGTTCAATTTGAAGAAAGAAGATCTAAATTGAGCCATGTCAAATTGCATCATAAACACAAATTCGATCTTAGTGTGTTGCAGCATAAACGCCTGATGAGACAGGAATTAAGGAAAATCAAAAACATTTCCAATATAAATGTAAAACAAATTTGAAGAATGATTAAACAGAAATACAAACATTGGCTTAAATCACACGCGGCTATTATGTTGCGAAATGATTCTGAGAAGATGATGGCAAAAATGGAGGGGCGCAATTCAGCTGAATTCTGGAGTCTATTAAACAACTGTGTAACACCCCAATACGCGTTACAGGCTAACGCTGTCAGTGAGCAAGCCTGGGTTGAATTCTATTCTGCATTATTTAGCAAAGACGATCCAGCAAGTGCCTGTGTCCTTTTGCCTGAACCCAAATGGGACCTGCAATTTGAAAGAGGTGAAATTCTCTCAATAATTAATGGATTGAGTGAATCCAGAGCGCCAGGTCCTGATGGACTAAGTAATTACACAATCAAACGTAACCCAGAACTATGGGCGGACTTTTGTGTCACTCTATTTAATCGCATTGCAATGAGTGGTTCTACCCCCAACTCATGGAAAAGTGCTATTGTGGTTCCCATCTTTAAAAAAGGTGACCGAAGCAACCCTAAAAACTATCGCCCGATAGCGCTTCTTGATGTTGTGGAGAAGATTTATGCAACTCTGCTTCAACGCAAACTTGTGAAGTGGGCAAAAGATTCTAATCATATAGACCAGAGACAAGCTGGATTCGTAAGAGGAGTAGGTTGTGGCCTCAACCTGTTGCTATTAAATCACCTAAATATGGAGGCACTCAGAACTAATACAAAAATCTATTTGGCTCTGATTGACCTCTCGCAGGCGTTCGACAGTATCAACAGAGAGAGGATGTGGGAAAAACTGGTTAAATGGGACTGTCCGCCTATTTTATTGAGCGCAATTCAGGAATTGCACTCTGAAACGTCCATTAGAGTTCGGTTGGACTTGAAGGGCACCCTGTCTGCAAAAATAAACACACTTAAGGGTGTGAAGCAGGGCTGTCCCTTGGCAGCAACTATATTCAACCTGTTTATATCGGATGTGAACGAGATCTTTTGTGGCAACAGTCTGTTTCCCCCAAAAATCCATGGAGTACCCATTAACTACCTGCTATACGCTGACGATCTTGTCTTAATAGACCAGACACCAATAGGTCTTCAGCAAAAAATGAATCTTATAGATACCTACATAACATCAAACGGATTGCAAATCAACAGACTAAAAACAGAAATTTTGACATTGGGGAATCTTCAAGGAGCCCTTGGTAAGGGGTCGAAAGAGCATTGGTATATTGCCAACGAACGCATCCAGCTCGTAAAACATACGAAATATCTACGTATGACCATCAGCGCAAGCAGAAACGATGCACCATGGACAGAAGTGGTGAAAAGCAAGTGTCGGCAATTAGCAAACCAAGCATGTCTAATTAACAACAAATATGGCAAATTTTTCGCTGAAGCCGACAATTATGTTTTTTCAACAGAAAGTGGTGCCGAGTCTAATTTACGGAGGTGAAAATGCCTTCGGCTGCTCAAATGAACTATGGAACTCACTAGAAAACATCTTTTGGTCTCGTGTACTTCATTTACCGAGGGGTATCGCAACTGTTTGTATACGGTACGAGCTTGGCTTAATCTCAATACATGCAAGAGTTCTATGGAACTTGCTGAGCCTTTTCTGTAAAACGATGCTAAAGACTCCGGCACCCCAATTCCTAATTGTGCACATGCCTGATACTGGGAAAGACTATACGATACTCGCCAAGTGGAATCAGCTATGTCAAGATTTGTTAGGCGAGTATGATATCACTACTGCTATGCTATTGGAAAATCCGGAGGCAGCGAAGATGAAGATTTGGCGGCTGGATTGGATTAAGACCTGTGACCTAAGAGTTAAGTGTAAATTAATGCACGAAGTCCCAGGTGAGGCAAAAGCTTTTAATCAACGCCATTTCTATCTAACGCATCTGCCAAATCAGCACGCAAGAGCCTTGTATATGAGATTTAGACTAAATGCACTAAGTACAAAAGAACGTTTAAGCTCTTGGCCAAAGTACGCAAACATTGATCAAATGTGCCGCTTCTGCAATCTTGCTAGAGAAACTTTAAAGCATTTGATTATGTCATGCCCGAGTTTTGAGAAAGAAAGAGGACGGATTTTTTCCCCACTCATTTATAATATTAGCTCAAGGAGCTTGGAAGAATGGTGGGAAATGTTCTTCGAAGGCTCAAACCGAACAGTATTATTTAATCTGATAACCTTGCTCCAGGTCGTAAAAACACGGCTGGACATGCAGGAACCAATTCAAGTACCTAGAGCGGAATGAATCTTTGCAGTGCAAATGGCTTAGACACCCAGATTGATGTAATTGGCGGAAATTGTGTGCAGAAGGGTGGCGAGGGAAATGGATACTAAGAAAGGATAAGGATATGTTGTTGTTGTTTGTGTTTTCTTGTCTTTTTTAAAGGTTGAACAAACCATAAAAAAAAAAGGCAGCACATCAACCCCTTCCATCTTCAGTGTGTTGCTGGTAGGCAAATGTGGCAGTGTACTGCATACAACATGAACTGCATCTGCAATGGAGACTGGCTCGTTAAGACATGAAGAAGCCACAGGCATATATGAAAAATATCCCATATGTAATACAATATACAAATCAACCATGCAGTGGAGAAATCATCACCAATCCCCACTAGGGGTGTATGCACAGTTTGCAGTACAGACTGCCCACACAACTCATGGGAGCCCAATGCCTCTGTGTAAGTCACTGTCACTTGGTCACAACCTTTGCGAGCCCATGGAAAGGGAAAGCAGGAGTGGCATGTGTGTCAGGAACCCAAGTTTCAAACCCAAACACAAGACAAGCCTTTATGTGCCCAGTTGGAACACACAGTGGATGCCTACGGGAGCCACACAAAGCAACACACTACTTACAATCTGAAAGAAAATAGTTATCAACAAAAAAGGAAATGCAAATTAAAAAAAATGAAATTCAAAATAAGAAGAAAATGAAAATGAAAAGTAAACAAAATAAATGAAAAAAAATTAAAAAAATAAAATACTAATTAAAATAAAAAAGAACAAACAAAACAAAGAAAATGTAACATTCAAATGGAACATGAAATGAAAATGAAATGAAAATGAAAATAATAACCTGAAAAAAATAAAAATAAAAAATAAAAATCCAAAAATGAAAATCAAATTCGAATTTTCTATTTGTAATCAATTATGAAAAACTAAAAAGAAAAAGAAAAATCCAAAAATGTTTTCAAAAAGAAAAATGAAAAAGAAAAATCAAAAATGGCCATGTGTCGACCAGGAGTGAGGAGGTACAGGGTGCACCCCAACACCCACATACGTGGATGTTGAGAAAAAAAAATGAAATCCCTCCATGGGCTCATGGTCTGCACGGCTACCCTATAGTGGGAGAACTGCCGTCGCTGTCATCACCCTCTGGTGGTACATTAGAAGGTGCACTTGGTATGGGAGGCAGACCACAGAAATCCCTGGCATGCTCCTCCTTGGCAGCAACCATGCAGGTCTGAAAGGGTTGGTTCTGCTGGATGACGGTATGGAGATCCCCATGCAGCACCTCACGGGTAGTACGGATTCCTGCCTGCAAGGCCTCGAGTGATGCCCGGATCTCCTCACGGGTTGCCTGGAGCTCAGCTGAGATTGTGCATGTTAGCTGCTCCAGCTGCTGTTCTGACCTTGTACTCTGGGCCACCTCAAGTGCACCCAGAGTATCTCTGAGGGACCTGTGTTCTAACCTCAGGGCATCCCTGTGGGCCTGTGACTCTGCAGATATGGCTGTGCGCAGAGTCTCCAGTCCAGCCCGTCGGTAACTGTTGGACGCCAACATGTCCTGCCTGTGTGAGCAGCACATGGGCTCTGTTGCCTGCTGCTGGAGCTCCACCTGCCTTTCAGAGGGGAGAATGGAAGTGGCCACCCTATCCACGGCCTGAGCCATCATCTCACACAATGCCCCCTGTTGTGCTGCAATAGTATACATGGAGCTCTCGCACACAGTATTGCCTGGCGGCGCACGGCCACCGCATTGACGGGCACCACACCTGTTTGGGGCAAGGTGATGTGCACCTTCCTGTGCTTACACTGCCTGAGGCTGCAGGACTGCATTCCTCCTTTGATCTGCTGGCCCAGCAACCGGAGCAAATATAGTGGAGTGTGACCCTGCAGCCGTAACGCCACAGGTGACATTCCAACACTGACTGCCCCATAGAGGGGTCTACCCCCAGTGCAGGTGGGTTGGTCAGAACAGCATCCCTGCCAGAAACACTCACCTGCGATGGGACATTTGTGTCAATGTCAGATTCAGCACCTGAGCCATAGAGGTCTTCGGAGGTGTACCCAGAGACACCCGTGGACAGGTTGGTCTGTAGGACTAATGGATTTTCACCCACCACCACCCCACTTCCTCCACTGGTGCCTGGTGGGGGCTGTGAGTACTCCTGCCAATGCGAAATTTCGACAGCATCTAGTGCCTCATCACCTGCACAAACATAAAAGAAAAGTAATGAAGACAGCCATGAACAACATAGTCGACACACATAGGCATCACAATCTACACACCCAATACATAAATGGCACATGTCAAACATTACACTAACATGCATGCACTGGCAATGAAGTGGAAGAGGACCCTAAAAGCAGACACTGAGGACTCCAAGATGGAAAAGCAACACATGTGCTGCATACTGCATAGCACCTGCATCACACATTAGGCTGTGAGTGGCATGGGCAATCCACATACATGACACATGCCAGCACAAAGATGGCACGTAGCATAGCATAGCCATGGCAGATTTGACAAGGACACCCATATTGTAGGAAATCAGCACTGTCCCCCATCCATGTGAGATGGACATCATGAAATGGATAAGAGCGTGACAAAACACGCATGTGAGACACGCTGCAACTAAGCTAGTGTTTACTAATGCAATGATGGCAGGCACATGGATACAACAATGGTTGGTCACTTGGACATGAGAGAAGTCAATTGTCAAGTTGAACATTCAAACAGGGCCCCAAAGTAATTGTGTGCAGAGCATGTGTTGGTGCACAAAAGTCAATCAGCCTGATGGATGAAATCATTTCCATAATAAGTAAAGAAATGTGGGGCATTGTGGGTTGAAATCTATGTCTGAAGTATGGTGGATTTTGTGCTGAATGGCACAAAAATGTGCGTTTATCATGCAAATGATTCCATCAATCAGGCAGAATGAACTGGAAAACAGTATGAACAATGTTGTGGCATTATGGCAGTTGAAGGGCAAGTGCAGTAATCAGGTGCAAAGTGTAAACTGCGGTCAGAAGGGATACTGTGAAACCCAAACCCAAGGGCGGGGGATGGTTTGAAGGCACCACATGGGTGACCTATAGCAGTCATGACTACACAGCCTCACCTGGCACTCAATCATCAGAAAACATCAGCCAAGCAACATACACATGGTTTGCACACACATGCATGGCCACTCACCGGACATTGCCTCAAGATCTGGTAGGTCTCCCACGCCTTGGATCTGATCCTCTGTGATGAAGCCTCCAGCGATTGACTCATGTTCTGTGAGTACTTCCTCTTCTGGTGGAGACCCACTGCCAGTCACCAAAGTAGAGGCATGATTGGAAGCCAGCTTGTTTTTTGCTCTGCGTTTGAGGTCATTCCACCGCTTTGAGCAATCATCAGCTGTGTGCCTCACGAATCCAAGGGAACTAATCTGGTCCGCGATGCACTGCCAGTGGACTCTACGTTGAGCAGTCGTAGTCTTGAACCCTGAAGCATTTTGTGGCCATGGGCCGACACGTAGCCCACAAGTGCGTCTAGTTCCACATCATTCAAACTCCGCTTCCTGCCGGAGGGGTGAGCCGTGTCTGGGGTGCCAGCCTGTTCCGTAAGAGCATGCTTCTTCCTTTTGAGAGGTGGTGTGGACCCTAAGTGGCTTACGCTGCTCTGGCCAGTAGGGGCTGAAGCAAAGGTGGACTGGGCACTGGAAGTAGGCAAAGGCACAATGATCAAAGGTCTCACTGCAGGCATTGGCTGCTGGGTGCTGTCGCCAGGACCAACCTTGGTGTGATGGTTTGGGTCCAACACTGTCCCAGCTGGCTGACTCAGAGCTGGGGTGGATTGAGCTGCAGCTGCCCCTGCAGCCATCTCACCATGGCTACTTGGTGCAGCAGATGACATTGCTGCCCCAGATCCACGTGGCCTGGTGACAGCAACTTTCACCGCCACACGTGGCTTTGACTTTGTGACACGGAAGTCGGCCTGTGAGACATCCCGTGCCAGTTCGGGGAACAATATGGGCCGGGTTAACAGGGCCTGATCTGGGATGGTGTCAGCTACATCTCCCCCACCCATTGGGGTGGGGGGGCATATGTGTCCCTGATTGGTCCTCTGCACACTGGCCTCTTGCGTCACCCTGCACACCCTGCACATCCTGGTCACATCCCCTACTGCAGACACCTCTTGGAGGTTGGCCACCTTTGCCTCACTTACCACTTGGTTGCCTTCCAACCATGGTACTGATGTTATTGTGCGAATGGGAGGTGCAGTAAACAATTGTCCTGAACAATTGGGGCGAAGGGGGCAGGGTACTAGATGGAATTCGTATCCCTGTGCTCTAGCAGGGCTGTCTGTGACCCCTGGGGGAAGATGACGGGTCACGCAATGCTCAGGCACCCACAGGGGCAACCACTGTTGAAAACATGTGCGCGACTCACCATCTGCCTGGAAAAAGAACATGAAAAAGACGTGCAGTTTTTTGCACATGTGGAATCCCTATGCACCCGTGTGGAGGTAAACGTCTGCGCGCTACGTCACAGATGCGCTTACGCACTAAGGGCCTTTCCTCCAATTACACGCTGATGTGCTGTTTTTTCACATGCCAACTCACTTTGTATCAGGCTGGCCATGCGACAACACACGGAAGATCACGCTCCTGCCCAGAAGACCATTTTCCTGCCCCCCAGAGCCCTGAACTGGCTCCCACCTGCTGGCCACGTGCCCTGCTATTTGGTGCCTGCATGTCAGCCATCTGCAGAGGTCCAGTTGCTGTGACCACCCCTGCTGGAACAGAAGACTCCAGATTGAAGTTCCATCGCTCCACAGCCCGGCACCAGGACCCAGTTGCCCACCCACACCTGCCTCGGAGGTTGCCATGTCGGGGGAAAAACATCAGAGACAACTGCCAACCCCCAGCCGGAGAGGCAGAGGGCTATCAGATTCAGTGCCGCAGAAGTTGGTATCCTGGTGGAGCAAGTCCTGGTGCATTATGATGCCCTCTTTGGAAGACCACACGCCAACAATGAAGGATGGAAGAGGATCTGGAAGGACATCGTGGCTGCCATCAACGTGGAGGGGGTGGCAGCCCGTGACATAGCACACATCCGGAAGCACTGGGAGGACTTCAGGTCCAGGACCCTCAGGAAGGCCCGGCGCCTCTTGGAGGCAGCCATGCTCCACTTCCAGGTCCTTCAGAGGCAGACCCATCTGGAGTAGAGCGATAAGTATCCATGTGTACTGATTGGACAAAGTGCAAAGAGTAGAGCGGTAAGTATCCATGTGTACTGATTGGACGAAGTGTGCCAGGAGTGTGCAGCTTGGATTGGACATATGTCTGAAAAGGCCCATGTATGGATGTGTATGTGCAGGGACATAAGCCTGTCGCATGTGAGTCCAGTCATGTGTGAGGCACATCAATGGTGTATGTGTTCAAATGCATGATGGCCAAATGGATGTGGGGATGCACACATGTTAGCATTTCTGTGTATATACTATGGCATGGTTGGGGTGTGACACATGGATGCTGGTTCCACCTTCATGTACGTGCATGTACGTGCACGGTGTACGTGTGTGTATTTGACATGTGTGCAACTGCGCAACTGTGGTATACCATGGATGCATGTGACACCAACATGTAGGATGCTGATTGGCAGATGTGACATAGTTGCCGATGATTGTACTGTGACAGGTGGTGGAGATGTACAGATGCATGTATGTCTAGTGGCGTGTGTGCATGTGTTTGGCACTCCCCATGTTGCATGTGACGTCAGGCTAACCTTCGGATGTTCATGATGTTGTATGTGTATGGATGCTGCTGCCTTCTGCAACATTCCTGTTCATTTGCGCATGTGTGTGGGTTCAAATGATAAGTGTGTTGGGGAGTGTGATGCCATCTGTGAAGTTTGACACTGCCACTCATGTGCAAAGGTCATGTGTGTATCAGACCATTGTACAGTGCCCTAATGGCTGTGTTCTGTCTCTCCCTGTCTGCAGCATCAACTGAAAAAGAGGGAGGAGACGGTGCTGTGGAGCACAGTGGCAGAGATCCCACCGCCAGCCGGAGACGTAAGGCCCAGCTCCCCTCCCAGGTTGTCGTCTCTTCGGGAAGTGAGGAGAGAAGCCGCGCATGCAGCCATTTGTCGATTCATGGAATGCACTGCGCGTGTTTTACCCGGGATGTGCGCCAAATCCGTGGGTGGTGCACACAGGCGCACACGTCACTAAACGCTGTGCGCGTGGCGCACAGCGAAAGCATACAACGTGTAATTCACACAACAAAAGGGGGCGGAACATGGGATGGAACACACGGAATGGGGAACAACGTTTGAAATGTGGGCATTACGGGGGACAACAAGTATTCATGGAATCGAACAAGGGAAACCTGCGCGCCACAAAAGACGCGCTAATCCTGAAAGGCATACACGAGCAGGAAGCAGGCGTAAGCAGCCCCACGCAGCATAAACGAGTGCGCAAAGAACAAAGAAGCTCATACGCTACGATGAATATACCGTTCCTCGCAGCAGTGGTCGTGGGACACCGCAGGAGGTGGAGGATAGCCAAGCCCTGCATTTTTTTACCCAGGACCAGCCTGATGACCAGGTCTATGCGAGGTACAGGTTTCCACCACAAATAATCCTAGAATTGGTTGCTGAGTGGGAGGATGACCTCACATCACCCACCCTGTGCTCCCAAGCACTGAGTCCCTTGGAAAAGGTGCTCAATGTACTGCAGTTCTTGGCTACTGGGTCATTTCAGCGGACAAGTGCCATAGTTGGGGGTGTCTCACAAGCCACACAGTCACGCTGCCTACACCAGGTGCCAGGTGCCAAGGGAATCATCACCTCAGTATATGCCAACTATCCGGGGTCCAGCCATGATAGTTTTATATTCAGAATGTCACCCCTAAACTGGGACCTGGAAGCTGGGAGGCATGGCGACACATGGCTCATTGGTGAGTACAAATGCCTCTGCACATGCATGCATGTCAGACACTGAGAAATGGGAAACCCCAACTAATGATAACCATTATCACCGCCCCAGGGGACAGTGCCTACCCTCTGAGCACCTACATGATTATGCCAATACGGAACCCCACCACACCACCCAAGGTAAGATACAACATAGCCCATATTGCAACCCGGGGCATAGTGGAGCACACATTAGGAGTGCTGAAGTCACATGTTCGCTCCTTTGACCGCTCTGGTGGCCAGCTGCTATATGCGCCCCCAGTAGTGTGCAGGATCATAGTGGCAGCATGTGTCCTGCACAACGTTGCAACCTGGCGGGGCGTGCCGGTGGACATGGTGGTGCCCCCACATCTCCAACCTCATGCACGGCCACTGCACATGGTAGGGGAAAGGACACGTGGTGAGGCAGCCCGTACCCAGCTTGTGGCACATTTTTTCACCTAAAATCCCACCCCTGTGGAGTGCACACAGGCCTGGCACATACCAGCTGACAATTGATGATGATGACAAAAGGGACAGTCTACTGTCACAACCATACCACCCTGAGATTGTTTTCCTGGAAGTGCTACATTGTTTGCATCCCTAGCTACTTAAACAAAGCCAATGCTGTGTCAGTAAAAGGCACACATTCATGCACCCAGAAAGACTACCCCCTTGCAAAATAGTACACCCAAATAGTGTCATGTCACCCAACCCCTCCCTAACCCCATCTCAGCTACCCAACACACCATGGTATGGCATGCTATGTGAAAGCAACCAATTGAATGCACAACACATGACACAAGTCTGACAAGGTGCAGCGTCCCAAAAGGAAAGAGGCCACAGACAATCCCCTCTCACTAATGAAAAAGAAAAAGCACACATAAACAAATACTTACCAGTAAGACCATACATTAGTACAGGACCCAACAGTGGCAAAGTATGACAGTAAAAAATGAAAGTAGTGCAAGTGTCACAACCTGACAAAGGCAGCACATCAACCCCTTCCATCTTCAGTGTGTTGCTGGTAGGCAAATGTGGCAGTGTACTGCATACAACATGAACTGCATCTGCAATGGAGACTGGCTCGTTAAGACATGAAGAAGCCACAGGCATATATGCAAAATGTCCTGTATGTAATACAATATACAAATCCGCCATGCAGTGGAGAAATCATCATCAATCCCCACTAGGGTTGTATACACAGTTTGGAGTACAGACTGCCCACACTACTCATGGGAGCCCAATGCCTCTGTGTAAGTCACTGTCACTTGGTGACACCCTTTGTGAGCCCATGGAAAGGGGAAGCAGGAGTGGCATGTGTGTCAGGAACCCAAGTTTCAAACACAAACACAGGACAAGCCTTTATGTGCCCAGCTGGAACACACAGTGGATGCCTACGGGAGCCACACAAAGCAACACACTACTTACAATCTGAAAGAAAATAGTTATCAACAAAAAAGGAAATGCAAATTAAAAAAAATGAAATTCAAAATAAGAAGAAAATGAAAATGAAAAGTAAACAAAATAAATGAAAAAAAATTAAAAAAACAAAATACTAATTAAATTAAAAAAGAAGAAACAAAACAAAGAAAATGTAATATTCAAATGGAACATGAAATGAAAATGAAATGAAAATGAAAATAATAACCTGAAAAAAATAAAAATAAAAAATAAAAATCCAAAAATGAAAATCAAATTCGAATTTTCTATTTGTAATCAATTATGAAAAACTAAAAAGAAAAAAAAAAATCCAAAAATATTTTCAAAAAGAAAAATGAAAAAGAAAAATCAAAAATGGCCATGTGTCGACCAGGAGTGAGGAGGTACAGGGTGCACCCCAACACCTACATACGTGGATGTTGAGAAAAAAAAATGAAATCCCTCCATGGGCTCATGGTCTGCACGGCTACCCTATAGTGGGAGAACTGCCGTCGCTGTCATCACCCTCTGGTGGTACATTAGAAGGTGCACGTGGTATGGGAGGCAGACCACACAAATCCCTGGCATGCTCCTCCTTGGCAGCAACCATGCAGGTCTGAAAGGTTTGGTTCTGTAGGATGACGGTATGGAGATCCCCATGCAGCACCTCACGGGTAGCACGGATTTCTGCCTGCAAGGCCTCGAGTGATGCCCGGATCTCCTCACGGGTTGCCTGGAGCTCAGCTGAGATTGTGCATGTTAGCTGCTCCAGCTGCTGTTCTGACCTTGTACTCTGGGCCACCTCAAGTGCACCCAGAGTATCTCTGAGGGACCTGTGTTCTAACCTCAGGGCATCCCTGTGGGCCTGTGACTCTGCAAATATGGCTGTGCGCAGAGTCTCCAGTCCAGCCCGTCGGTAACTGTTGGACGCCAACATGTCCTGCCTGTGTGAGCAGCACATGGGCTCTGTTGCCTGCTGCTGGAGCTCCACCTGCCTTTCAGAGGGGAGAATGGAAGTGGCCACCCTATCCACGGCCTGAGCCATCATCTCACACAATTCCCCCTGTTGTGCTGCAATAGTATACATGGAGTTCTCGCACACAGTATTGCCTGGCGGCGCATGGCTACCGCATTGACGGGCACCACACCTGTTTGGGGCAAGGTGATGTGCACCTTGCTGTGCTTACACTGCCTGAGGATGCAGGACTGCATTCCTCCTTTCATCTGCTGGCCCAGGAACCGGAGCAAATATAGTGGAGTGTGACCCTGCATCCGTAACGCCACAGGTGATATTCCAACACTGACAGCCCCATAGAGGGGTCTACCCCCAGTGCAAGTGGGTTGGTCAGAACAGCATCCCTGCCAGAAACACTCACCTGCGATGGGACATTTGTGTCAATGTCAGATTCAGCACCTGAGCCATAGAGGTCTTCGGAGGTGTACCCAGAGACACCCGTGGACAGGATGGTATGTAGGACTAATGGATTTTCAGCCACCACCACCCCACGTCCTCCACTGGTGCCTGGTGGGGGCTGTGAGTACTCCTGCCAATGCGCCATCTCAACAGCATCTAGTGCCTCATCACCTGCACAAACATAAAAGAAAAGTAATGAAGACAGCCATGAACAGCATAGCCGACACACATAGGCATCACAATCTACACATCCAATACATAAATGACAAATGTCACACATTACACTAGCTCTGGCATGCATGCACTAGCAATGAAGTGGAAGGGGACCCTAAAAGCAGACACCGAGGACTCCAAGATGGAAAAGGAACACATGTGCTGCATACTGCATAGCACCTGCATCACACATTAGGCTGTGGGTGGCATGGACAATCCACATACATGACACATGCCAGCACAGAGATGGCACGTAGCATAGCATAGCCATGGCAGATTTGACAAGGACACCCATATTGTAGGAAATCAGTACTGTCCCCCATCCATGTGAGATGGACATCACAAAATGGATAAGAGTGTGACAAAACACGCATGTGAGACACGCTGCAACAAAGCTAGTGTTTACTAATACAATGATGGCAGGCACATGGATACATCAATGGTTGGTCACCTGGACATGAGAGAAGTCAATTGTCAAGTTGAACATTCAAACAAGGCCCCGAAGTGATTGTGTGCAGAGCATGTGTAGGTGCACAAAAGTCAATCAGCCTGATGGATGAAATCATTTCCATAATAAGTAAATAAATGTGGGGCATTGTGGGTTGAAATCTATGTCTGAAGTATGGTGAATTGTGTGCTGAACGGCACAAAAATGTGTGTTTATCATGCAAATGATTCCATCAATCAGGCAGAATGAACAGGAAAACAGTATGAACAATGTTGTGGCATTATGGCAGTTGAAGGGCAAGTGCAGTAATCAGGTGCAAAGTGTAAACTGCGGTCAGAAGGGATACTGTGAAACCCAAACCCAAGGGTGGGGGATGATTTATAGGCACCACATGGGTGACCTATAGCAGTCATGACTACACAGCCTCACCTGGCACTCAATCAGAACACATCAGCCAAGCAACATACACATGGTTTGCACACACATGCATGGCCACTCACCGGACATTGCCTCAAGATCTGGTAGGTCTCCCACACCTTGGATCTGATCCTCTGTGATGAAGCCTCCAGCGATTGGCTCATGTTCTGTGAGTACTTCTTCCTCTGGTGGAGACCCACTGCCAGTCACCAGAGTAGAGGCATGATTGGAAGCCAGCTTGTTTTTTGCTCTGCGTTTGAGGTCGTTCCACCGCTTTGAGCAATCATCAGCTGTGTGCCTCACGAATCCAAGGGGACTAATCTGGTCCGCGATGCACTGCCAGTGGACTCTACATTGAGCAGTCGTAGTCGTGCACCCTGCAGTCACCAGCATTTTGTGTCCATGTGCCGACACGTAGCCCACAAGTGCATCTAGTTCCACATCATTCAAACTCTGCTTCCTGCCGGAGGGGTGAGCCGTGTCTGGGGTGCCAGACTGTTCCGTAAGAGCACGCTTCTTCCTCTTGAGAGGTGGTGCGGACCCTAAGTGGCTTACGCTGCTCTTGTCGGTAGGGGCTGAAGCGGAGGTGGACTGGGCACTGGAAGTAGGCAAAGGCACAATGATCAAAGGTCTCACTGCAGGCATTGGCTGCTGGGTGCTGTCGCCAGGACCAACCTTGGTGTGATGGTTTGGGTCCAACACTGTCCCAGCTGGCTGACTCAGAGCTGGGGTGGATTGAGCTGCAGCTGCCCCTCCAGCCATCTCATCATGGCTACTTGGTGCAGCAGATGACATTGCTGCCCCAGATCCACGTGGCCTGGTGACAGCAACTTTCACCGCCTCACGTGGCTTTGACTTTGTGACACGGAATTCGGCCTGTGAGACAACCCGTGCCAGTTCGGGGAACAATATTTGACGGGTTAACAGGGCCTGATCTGGGATGGTGTCAGCTGCATCTCCCCCACCCATTGGGGTGGGGGGCATATGTGTCCCTGATTGGTCCTCCACACACTGGCCCCTTGGGTCACCCTGCACACCCTGCACATCCTGGTCACATCCCCTACAGCAGACACCTCTTGGAGGTTGGCCACCTTTGCCTCACTTACCACTTTCTTGCCTCCCAACCATGGTACTGATGTTATTGTGCGAATGGGAGATGCAGTAAACAATTGTCCTGAACAATTGGGGCGAAGGGGGCAGGGTACTAGATGGAATATGTACCCCTATGCTCTAGCAGGGCTGTCTGTGACCCCTGGGGGAAGATGACGGGTCACGCAATGCTCAGGCACCCACAGGGGCAATCACTGTTGAAAAATATGTGCGCGACTCACCGTCTGCCTGGAAAAAGAACGTGAAAAAGACGTGCAGTTTTTGCACATGTGGAATCCCTACGCACCCGTGTGGAGGTAAACGTCTGTGCGCGTTACGTCACAGACGCGCTTACGCACTAAGGGCCTTTCCTCCAATCACACGCTGATGTGCTGTTTTTTCACATGCCAAATCACTTCGTATCAGGCTGGCGATAGGACAACACACGGAAGACCACGCTCTTGCCCAGAAGGCCATTTTCCTGCCCCCCAGAGACCTGAGATGGCTCCCACCAGCTATCTGCTGCTGCCTTCCCACCTGCTGGCCACGTGCCCTGCTATTTGGTGCCTGCATGTCAGCCATCTGCAGAGGTCCAGTTGCTGTGACCACCCCTGCTGGAACAGAAGACTCCCGACTGAAGTTCCATCACTCCACAGCCCAGCACCAGGACCCAGTTGCCCACCTACACCTGCCTCGGGGGTTGCCATGTCGGGGGAAAAACATCAGAGACAACTGGCAACCCCCAGCCAGAGAGGCAGAGGGCTACCAGATTCAGTGCCGCAGAAGTTGGTATCCTGGTGGAGCAAGTCCTGGTGCATCATGATGCCCTCTTTGGAAGACCACGCGCCAACAATGAAGGATGGAAGAGGATCTGGAAGGACATCGTGGCTGCCATCAACGTGGAGGGGGTGGCATCCCGTGACATAGCACACATCCGGAAGCGCTGGAGGCCTTCAGGTCCAGGACCCTCAGGAAGGCCCGGTGCCTCTTGGAGGCAGCCATGCTCCACCTCCAGATCCTTCAGAGGCAGACCCGTCTGGAGTAGATCGGTAAGTATCGATGTGTACTGATTGGACAAAGTGCATGTTGAAGTGTGCCAGGAGTGTGCAGCTTGCACATATGTCTGAAAAGGCCCATGTATGGATGTGTATGTGCAGGGACATAAGCCTGTCGCATGTGAGTCCAGTCATGTGTGAGGCACATCAATGGTGTATGTGTTCAAATGCATGATGGCCAAATGGATGTTGGGGATGCACACATGTTAGCATTTCTGTGTATATACTATGGCATGGTTGGGGTGTGACACATGGATGCTGGTTCCACCTTCATGTACATGCATGTACGTGTACGGTGTACGTGTGTGTATTTGACATGTGTGCAACTGCGCAAATGTGGTATACCATGGATGCATGTGACACCGACATGTAGGAGGCTGATTGGCAGATGTGACATAATTGCCGATGATGGCACTGTGACAGGTGGTGGAGATGTACAGATGCATGTATGTCTGGTGGTGTGAGTGCATGTGTTTGGCACTCCCCATGTTGCATGTGACGTCAGGCTAACCTTCGGATTTGCATGATGTTGTATGTGTATGGATGCTGCTGCCTGCTGCAACATTCCTGTTCATTTGCGCATGTGTGTGGGTTCAAATAATAAGTGTGTTGGGGAGTGTGATGCCATCTGTGAAGTTTGACACTGCCACTCATGTGCAAAGGTCATGTGTGTATCAGACCATTGTACAGTGCCTTAATGGCTGTGTTCTGTCTCTCCCTGTCTGCAGCATCAACTGAAGAAGAGGTAGGAGACGGTGCTGTGGAGCACCGTGGCAGAGATCCCACCGCCAGCCGGAGGCGTAAGGCCCAGCTCCCCTCCCAGGTTGTCATCTCTTCGGGGAGTGAGGAGTCTGGTGCCGTGTCCGTGGCCGCAGCTGCCGAGGAAAGGTCCAAGAGGCAGAGGTCAGAGGTGGACTCCTCGGCAGCAGAAGGGCAGCAGAAGGGGCAGCTGAGCCCCCAAAAGCGGCTATGGAGGTAGATGACATGGAGTCATCCAGGTTGGTAGGGGGTTCACTTGAGGAGGAGGCCGTGGAAGGCCCACACACTGGGCCTGGAGGGGGAATTCAACTGGTGCTAGTGGTGTAGTCCAGCGGCAGGGACAGGAGGCAGCACAGGCCGCCGTGGAGGTGCCTGTGTGTAATCCTGTCCCCGATCCTGTGACTGCATCATCCCGCACCAGCAGGGATGCCTTCGTCCAGATCCATTCTCAGGGAGGGGATGCGCGAACAACAACTGGCCTTCCTCTCCCTGCGGACGTGGCAATCCGTGACCGGGTTGAGTCTGTCCTAGCTGGGGTGGCGTTGCATCAACGTGGTATTCGGGGTGACGTGCAGTCTTCTCGTGAGGAGAATTCATGTCATTTTGAATACCTCATTCACCGCATCGACCTACTACGACAAGTCACCGGTGCTGGGTTCCTCTGTGTGCTGGATCTTCTACTGTCCCCCTCCTCAACTGCACCCCCTATGCGCCAATCATTCTCTGTGCCATCTACCTGCCCAAGAATCACCTGGGCACCCTGTGGAGCTGCCCCTGACCCAGCGGCCAGGCTGGTTGAGGACACATTCCTTCCACAGTCGGGAATCGGAGGTCCAGCAGGGGTGGCCACCCCAACAACTGGACCCCAGCAGGAGGAGGACGTGCAGGCATCGACAGGCAGGGCACATGCACGGCAGCAGCAGGCTGAAGGTGGAAGCAATGATGGCTCAGGGCCATCAACATCACAGGGGCAGGAATCGGCCGGAGGACAGGAGGACCCTGGATTGGTAGTGTCTTCGGTGTGGCAGCGGTTGGGCCAGCGGATAGATGCGGAGCAGCGGCGGGCGGTGTAGGCATGGCTCACAATGGTCAGGGCGGAGATCTCCATGTGCAGGGCGTTGAGGTGGGCTGAGTGCCATGAGGCAACTCGCAGGGAGTTGGAGGCCGCCATGACTGCATCCCTGCGAGACCTCAATACCAGGGAAGAGGCCCACCTCCGGGACGTTGAAAAGGAGTTCAATGATGCCCTGGCCCAGAACATCAAAGAGTGAGCTGTAGTACTTGCCCGCCGCCTTTGTACATAGTTCTTTAGTGTTAGGTTTCCTTTGTTTTTTCTTTTGTTTTGGAGTTAATGGACTGTGCTCCACTTCATGTGATAGTTTTTTTTTCCTGTGACTTTTTGGTAGGTTTCATTTATTTTAGGGATCATGGCCCCTTTGGACTTCGTTTGTATAAAGTTGAAGACTTGTACATACTTTCTTTATGGACAATTCTGATGGATCAATGGATTTATTTTTTTAGGATTATTTTATTCGTATTGACATTGCCGATGGACCACTTTTCTTTTTTCATGCTGTGGATTTTTATTATTGATTGGATTTTCATAACTTTTTGTTAATATCTGTCATTGTATATTGATTTTCATGTTTGATTTTCTTTCTGTAATTTCATTGGGTTTTTAATACATTCATTCTGAGTTCATGATTGGTGTTGTGTACTATCATTGCTTTTGTGCATGTCTCAAGTAACATTGCCTCTGTCATGTGTTGCCACTGTGTGGCTCTGTTGTGCATTTATGCATGGGCATGGTGGTTCTTTTAAGAGTGTCATGCCATGGGTCATTTGGGAGTGGGTACTGTGGATGGTTTCATGCTTGTACTGGGGGGCAAAGGGAATTTGGGTTGGTATTAGGGCCATGGGTCTGTTTTGTTAGGACATGTTGTTTGGTGGACCATGTGTCAGGGCCTGCTGGAAGGTGCCAGTCAATGGGGGTGGGTGGGGTAGGTGGGGGGACATGAGTCAGGGCCTGCTGGCAGGTTCCCATCAATGGGGTTGGGGGGCCTGGGGGAGGTTACATAAGTCGGGGCCTGCTGGCAGGTGCCTGTCAATGGGGGTGGGTGGGGGACATGAGTTGGGGCCTGCTGGCAGGTGCCCGTCAATGGGGGTGGGTGGTGGGTGGGGGAACATGAGTCAGGGCCTTCTGGCAGGTGCCTGTCAATGGGGATCGGTGGGGTGAGTGGGATACATGAGTTGGGCCTCCCATGTGCATGGTGCCATGTGGCCTGCCTGCAGGGCATGGACTGGGGTGTGGCCTGGTCCCCTGTGGTGTGGGCTGCCAGCAGGTTATGGGGAGGGGGGACAATGCCCGGGAGGGCACACACTGCCAGATTGTGCGTGAAACTCCAGGCGCACCCCTGAAATACACGTACCCCACTCGCGCCAGGCCTATCGCATGTGAAAGCCCACGCGCACCCCCGAAATACACGTACCCCACTCGCACCAGGCCTATCGTGTGTGAAACTCCTGGCGCACCCCCGAAATACACGTACCCCGCTCGCGCCAGGCCTATCACGTATGAAACTCCAGGCGCACCCCCTGAAAAACACATACCCCATTCGCGCCAGGCCTATCGCATGTGAAAGTCCATGCGCACCCCAGAAATACACGTACCCCGCTCGTGCCAGGCCTATTGCATGTGAAACTCCTGGCGCACCCCCGAAATACGAGTACCCCACTCGCGCCAGGCCTATCGCGTATGAAACTCCAGGCGCACCCCGAAATACACGTACCCGCTAGTGCCAGGCCTATCGCGTGTGAAACTTCAGGCGCACCCCTGAAATACACATACCCCGCTCGCACCAGGCCTATCGCGTGTGAAAGTCCATGTGCACACCCGCTCGCGCCAGGCCTATCACGTGTGAAACTTCAGGCGCACCCCCGAAATACATGCACCCCGCTCGCACGAGGCGTATCGCGTGTGAAACTCCACACGCACTGCCGAAATACACATACCCCGCTTGTGCCAGCCCTATCGCATGTGATAGTCCATGCGCACCCTGGAAATACACATACCCCACTCGCACCAGGCCTATCGTGTGTGAAACTCCAGGCGAACCCCCAAAATCCCACTCGCACCAGGCCTATCGATGGTGAAAATCCATGCGCACCCCCAAAATACACATACCCCACTCGCACCAGGCCTATCGCGTGTGAAAGTCCACGTGCACCCCTGTTCACGCCAGGCATATCGCATGTGAAACTCCACGCGCACCCCGGAAATACAAGTACCCCACTCGCGCCAGCCCTATCGTGTGTGAAATTCCACGCACACCCCTGAAATACACGTACCCCGCTCGCGCCAGGCCTATCGTGTGTGGAACTCCAGGCGCACCCCCGCAATACACATACCCCGCTCGCGCCAGGCCTATCGCATGTGAAACTTCAGGCGCACCCCCGAAATACACATACCCCACTTGCACCAGGCCTATCGCATGTGAAACTCCATGCGCACCCCCAAAATACACATACCCCACTCGCGCCAAGCCTATAACGTGTGAAAGTCCACGCACACCCACACTCGCGCCAGGCCTATCGCATGTGAAACTCCATGCGCACCCTCGAAATACAAATACCCTGCTCGCGCCAGCCCTATCTTGTGTGAAAGTCCACGCGCACCCCCGAAATACACATACCCCGCTCATGCCAGGCCTATTGCATGTGAAACTCCAGGCGCAACCCCGAAATACACGTTCCCAGCTCGTGCCAGGCCTATTGCGTGTTAAACTTCAGGCACACCCCCGAAATACACGTACCGCACTTGCACCAGGCCTATCGCGTGTGAAACTCCACGTGCACCCCCAAAATACACGTACCCGCTCACGCCAGGCCTATCGCGTGTGAAACTCCAGGCGCACCCCCAAAATACACGTACCCCACTCGCACCAGGCCTATCGTGTGTGAAACTCCATGCGCACCCCCGAAATACACGTATTCCATTCGTGCCAGCCCTATCGCATGTGAAAGTCTATGCGCACCCCCGCTCGCGCCAGGCCTATCGCATGTAAAACTCCATTCGCACCCCTGAAATACAAGTACCCTGCTCACGCCAGCACTATCGCATGTGAACGTCCACCCGCACCCCCAAAATACACGTACCCCGCTCATACCAGTCCTATCGTGTGTAACACTCCCTGGGTATCCCCTGAATACGCGCAGGCAGCCCATCCACCCTGCCCATGCCCCACAGGCAGCCCATACACCCTGGGCATGCCCCACAGGCATCCCACAACACAGGGGGCACTTTTTCCATGCAATTTACCTGGCGCGAGAGGGGTACGTGTATTCCGGGAGTGCGCCTGGAGTTTTACACGCGATTTCGCTAGTGCGAGCGGGGTACATGGATTCCGGGGGTGCGCCTGGAGTTTTACACGCGATTTCGCTAGCGCAAACCGGGTCCGTGTATTCTGGGGGTGTGCAGGGAGTTTTACACATGATTTCGCTGCACGAGCGGGCTACACATTTTCCGAGAGGGTGTGCAAGTACATTTTCATGCGTTTTGCCTGCGGGATACGCGTAGTATTTTCACACGATTACAGTGTAGTGGCCCTGTGAGATGGTCCAGGGTTAGCACGGCCCTTTGCACCATATTGGGGATTTCAAAGGCTTTTCCTTGCACAAGTGGCATTCTTGGGGGCGTAACTGGCACTGCGGGATGTTTGCTGCACCAGGGCTCAAAATGGCTTGGGAAATCCATGAATATGCGGTGCGCCAGAATGCTGTTTAGCGCACAAGGCTGGTGCACTCTCCCTCTCTGCGCTGCTCGCGTGCGCTGCCTCTGTGCTGAAATCTATGAATTACCCCTTTAATGTGGTGCAAAAACTGTGCATGTTATTGTTCTGCATGCTCCTCAGAATTACATTAGCGAGTGGAGGTGTAATATTTTTTATTTTGTTGATGATACCTTCAATTGGCCTTGTGATATTCTGGCATCAACAATGCAGCCAAAGTGCTGCAGTTGGTGCAGAAAGATTACAATCAGCACGTGTCCTTGACTTGATGGAGCCAATATTATAGACATATTGCCTGCATGTGTGTGATTCACGTGCTTCACAAAGTTCTACCTCCATACATGGCTGTAACTTCCTCCCATCACACGTTTCATGTGAATGTGAACAGTAGCACAAGGCACACTGAGGGTTGCTGCCTTGCTCCCTTCACCCCTGTGTTACCCAGGGAAACTTGCAAGTTCCCTTTGTTCAAAGGGTGTTATCTCATAGTGTGGCTCCCTGAACGTGCACTTGAGTGAATTCCAGAGATGGACACTGATAGTTATTTCCTGTCTCTCAGAATGGCTGTGTCGTTATCCCACCACACCTTTCAACACAACAGCTTTGCTCGTGGCTTCTCTACTCCTTCTTGCACCTGAATGTTAAGCAAAGGCACCTGCACTGTCCATTCAGTTCAAAATGCACACTGACAGCCCCATAACGTCTGTAACTTCCTCACACTGTGAGTGTCACGTGAGCTGATCAACAACAAAGGTGTGTTAAGGATGTCTCTGCTCCTCCCTGCGCCTGAGTGTCACCCAATGGCACCTGTGCAGTTTCCTCAATTGGAGACATTTTATTTTATTTTATATTTAGTATGATGTAGCCGGTTAGGATTTATATAAATTCACATTCCTCATACTAATACAGTCATAAACCATCACAGAATTAAAAGAGCAATACCATTTAGTATATCGAACAAGTGCAATGTCATCATTCTGTGCCTCCAATCAAATTTAAAACAACTCTAAATAGCAAGTTGTAAAATACAAGGTCTTATGAAGACAAATAATTAAAACCATTGAAACTTTCAACCTCATATTTCCATATATTTATCATTTAGCAAGCAATTGAACAGACATCATCTGCATCTAGAAGAGCTGTGTGTGCTATTGTCTCTACGACAAGCCCAAAAGTTCAAGAAAAATGATCTCTTGACAAGACTCCCTGAATGCCTGCACCTAGGTGTCACCCAAGGGCGCGTGTGCAATTCTCTCAATTCAGGAAACAGACTCGGAAAGTTATTTCCTTACTCCCTAAATGTTCGTTACTTTCTGCCACCACAAGTTTCACGTTAGCGTGTCAATACAACAGCACTCACTGTGCTAAGGGATTCGCTACTCCTCTCGGCACCCGAGTGTTTTCTTACTGCATGTGCACTGTGTGTTTGTTCACTCACTAATTGAATATGTATGTCTTACCTCATTAGCCTGCCAAGTGTAACTGTTATTTTCTTCATATTTCTTTGGGAGGAAAAGTTGTTTGCTTTTTTCTGAACTGTGTGCTTGACTCATCACTCCTACAGTAGCAGCCTGATTCAAGCATACACACCCTTAATAATTTGTGTAGTCTAAACATGAGTCAAGGACAATCAATTCCCCCAAAGGAAATAGACATGTCAATAACTCAGATATCCCTGAAACATTTTTAATATGCTGCATAGAGCTAAACACGAGTGGCTCAAGGGTTCAAGGATATTGTACGATTTACTCATTTGAGTATCTGGTGCATTTAATTAATGTGTAAGTTACAAATCCAATACTTTTGGCAGCAGAATTCTGTTTTGTGAATTGGTCTGCTAGTTTGTATGGCTATATTTGATGGCAAGCGACGTGAACATATTTGAAAGAGAACATTTGAACATTGTCCTGGCCTTGATGTGTGCTCGATGTTTTCAATGTTAAAGCTTGTTAGTAAATTGTTTCTCAGACAAAGTTCGACCATGTCATTTGTACAATGAAAATATTCTAAGGTTTAGACTGCCAGAGTAAACCTGTAGCCTAGGTAGCCATTACAAAAATTAAATGTGTTATTGTACATCACATTATATTCTTATGCTCCTGTAAGCCTTAAGAGGGTAGCTTGCTGCATAAATTATCCACACTATGTTCTGTCTTAAAACGATGTGCCCTGCAAGAATGCATATTTAATGGAAGCCATTATTATAAATGTCACAAAGGTACCTTGAAATAATTCTAAAGCGGAATGTGTTTTGAAATCGCAAAGCCTCAAATCTTCTAGAAGACAGGTCCTGTGGCACATTCCTTTCGAGCTAATTCAAAGAAAGCTGTCACCTCAACATGCAGTTAAAGTATTTTACATTTTGTCAACCTCTACTTTCAGTAGCATTTGTTCTGTTTAATGCTTTTACTTTCTTTATGCCTTGTGAAGACTGTGGTTGTAAATTAGTGGTAAATCTGCTGAATTAACACCAAAATGTTTTACGGTTACGGCCACTCGGTCCTGTGATCTTACCATGGGATTACGATTACTGGTAGGGTGGTGTAATTGCGCATTTCTAGAGTTCATAGGACTTCATGGGGATTTTGGTGAATTTACCACAAAGTGGTAATTCCGCCATGGTATATTTGTACATTTTTGGAGGAAATGTGGATCATTCACTTCCAGCATTTGGCTGGAGGTAAATGTTTCACTTATCCTGCAAACTCGGAATGCAGCGATGCTGTGAAAATGGTGGTAAATCCGTTACCTCCCCAAAAGGTGCTGGGCATGGAATTAATGCCACCTTTTTACATCACCACCAAACTCACTTTATAAGTACTGATTACACGTTCCTTTTGCTGAATGGATTATTTATTTTTATTTTTTAACTAGATGTGTTTTAACACGTCTTTCCTTTTTTTTTATTTTATTGGTTTTTTCAAACCTTTAAAAGTTACGACACATGTACAAACAAAACAACAACACTTAGACAATACAAGTAAACAATCCTCCGTATTAGCCTTTTGTGCGAGTTCCATTCACAAAGTTATTGTACAGGTTATACCGTGACAGGTTTTACTAATTTGGTTCCCCTAATGGTGCCATCATCAGATGTTTTTCAATTTGCTCCAAAAAACATGTTAGTGGAAGTATCAGTTTCAAGTCGGTTCCTTGGTACATCTGATTCCACCAGTCATCGGCACAAAACGATGGATGGTTTACGCTCCATGGACCCAGGTTGATTGATCTTTCAGTTTCAGCTTAGGGCAAAATAGCACTAGGTGTTTTAGTGACTCTTTGGCTAGCAGACAAAATCGACATTCAGGTTTTAAGTGCTCATTGTTCTTCCATAAGCGAAGACGATCAGTAGTTTTGAACAGATTTAGCCTGAACAGTAAGAACAGCCTTCTTGCTTGTGGATCTGGAAACAGGGTGATATAGCGCTGCTGGGTATTGAAGGCGCGTGCTTCCAGTGGCACATCACACATCGTTTTGGCCATCGCTCTCTTTGTGCATGTAAGCTCCCAGTCGACTCGCCAGATTTTAAGCTTTGCCGCATCCGGATTTTCATGGAGCAATTCGCTCTTGATGTCGAGATTTCGTAGTAACTCTTCACACCTGTTTGACCACATTGTGATGACGTTGGAGTTACTAACTGAGCCATCATAGCAGATGTCAAATTGAGGAATTTGTGCTCTAGAACATGTCTTACGGTACAAGTTTAATAGACTCCAGCTGATCCTGGCATGAATCGATATTATCGACAGTTCATATCTTATACAGGCAGTCTTCACACCTTTCGGGAGTGTTAACACTTTGGACCAAAAGCAGTTCTCTAAAGAGTCCCAGAATTCGTAAGAACAGCCAAAAGCATTTTCAGCCCCGTATGTCAGTACGGGGATTACCTTCTGATGGTAGAAGGCCAGCACAGGTTTTAACGAGAATTTTCCATATCTTTTGTGGATAATTAGTGCCTGGTTAGCTAGTTGTTTGCATTTTCTACTTATGTCAGCCTGCCACGGTCTATCCGTTAAAGAAGAACTTATGGTCATTCCCAGGTATTTAACACTGGCAGATATTTGCAAGGGTTCGTGGCCTAGCGTCCAGTTGGGGGTGCGTTTCCGCGCCACCCAGCCGCCTTTTAGATTTTGCAGGACCAGAATTTGACATTTTTTCGTGTTGATCAGTAGTTGATTAGAGATAACATATTGTCGAACTGCATTTAGCTTTCTTTGCAGCCCAATAGGAGTCTGGTCCAGGATGATCAAGTCATCAGCATATAGTAGCCAATTTAAGTGTGATTTGGCCACTTTCGGCGGAAATGATTTTGTTACTCCAATTGCTTCGCCTATGTCCGCGATGAAAAGGCCGAATAGTACTGCAGCTAACGGACACCCCTGTTTGACTCCTTTGAAGGTGTTTATTGCTTTGGATAATTGCCCTAATTGATCCAGCCTTACACGGATGGAGGTGTTTGTGTGCAGTTCTCTAATTGCCGCTAATAGATCTAACGGGCATCCCCAACGCTTCAGTTTTCCCCACAGGATCTCTCTATTGATGGTATCAAAGGCATATGAAAAGTCTATAAAAGCTAGATAGACCTTCGTGTTAGACTTTATCGCTTCCATTTTGATAATGTTTAACAGGAGTAAATTCAGCGAGCATCCCACCTGCTTCACGAAACCTGCTTGACGCTTATCCACGTGGTTCGAAGTTTGTGACCAGGCTACGAGTTTTTGTTGGAGCATCAAGGCATAGATCTTACTCAGGACGTCTAATAGAGCAATTGGACGATAGTTCTTTGGGTTTGCTCTGTCGCCTTTTTTGAATATAGGTACCACTATCGCGGTCTTCCAGGATTTGGGCGTCTGGCCACTTAAATTTACTCGATTAAACAACATTACACAGAACTCCGCCCGTTGCTCTGGATGTTGTTTTATAGTGCAATTTGTCAGGCCGTCTGGACCAGGTGCCCCTGAATTTTTTGATTTTTTGATGATAGTCACTATTTCATCTTTTGAAAAGGACAAGGCCCAAGGTTTAGGTGTTAATATGACAGGGCCGTCGGTTGGAACAGGTGCTTTGTATAAACCTTCGAAGTGGCTAATCCAATCAGCTTCAGACACCATGCACCCTTGGATAGCTTTTTGGGGGGCGTGCTGATTGTTCATAAGCCTCCAAAAGTCTCTAGAGTTCTTATTTTTTAATACCGTCAACATCTGTTCTGCCTCGTTTTGGGCCATTACATGCTTATGAGCTTTTAGCCAGTTTTTATATCTCTGCTTAACCGCCTTTACGTCGCGTAAGTAAGTTGAGCCCTTTGAACACTTCAGCCTTCGGATGTCTTGACGCATACGACGCTTTTGTGTCAGCAGTTCCCGGTCAAAGCAGTGTTGGCGTACAAAGGCCATATTTTTAAAGCCCACTTGCTTGGGCTTATAGTGTGCCAGCAGATGATCATAGTCGACGTTTGGGCAGGTCTTGCAGTAGAGATTTACCAGATGTTCCACATCCTGTATTTCGAGGTTCAGTCTTACTCTATTGGAAACCACGTGGAGTTGATGGGGCCATATGTCAGGTTTCATTTTTGTCGTAGTTGTAAATTCAGTTATTAGCATGTTGTGGTCGCTTTCTGTCTTTTCAATAATTTTCAGCGAGGTTATCCGAGGAAGAAGGGCTTCTGATACAAATATGTAATCAATTGTTGACCTTTGCCCATCACGATGCCACGTGGGGGCTGGCGGCATGTCATCACACGTGTTACCATTTAGAAGTTGTACGTTTCTAAGGTTCAATTCCTCCATCCACGACTTGGCAAGAGAAGTTTTTTCCGGGCCTGATGGTTTAAAAAGGTCGATGTTTAAGTCACCACAGATGAGAATGTTCGGCCAGCCATTTGTTTCCAGCAGTTCATCGACTATTTCCATAGTTTGATCGATGAAAATCTGTTTCCCAGCATTCGTGTGGTGCCAGTACAGGTTTACAACACACACCAATTCCGTGGGTGACCCTTCGTGTTTTAGTTTTGACAATTGCGTTGCTTGGATGAAAGGGGAGTAATTGGTTGAACTCACAATTCTCCAACCTGAGGATTTCCTAATCATGGTGGCCAAGCCCGACGTCGGACGTCCTTTTAAAGATTTTGGAGCAGGGTTTAAGGCCACCTCAAAGTCGTCCATTACTGGGGTTTCTCGTAACCATGTTTCCTGGAGACAAGCGATGTCAATTGCTGTAAGCCAGTTTGAGTTGAACAGGTGTGAAAAGCCACAGGTATTCCACGAAGCCAATCTGCACCGCGCTTCAGGGGCCTCATTCCGGCATTATTGGGGGTTTTTGCTGCACAAGGCTGCAGCTAGCCATTGCCATTCGTGCTTACCGCCATTGGGGCTAAAGGATTTGTTACCAGCAACGCTCGCTCCAACTTGTTTGGCGTTGCCGAGTATAGTGATTCGTATATTCTCTTTTTGAAACTCCCTTTCAGAGACCTCCAGTATCTGGTCGTGACAAGAATTACCCGGTTTGATCTGTTTGGTTCCATCCAAGGGTGCCTTCAGAGTTGATAAACGAGGGGGTGCTTGGACGTTGATGACACTGTGGTCCATGGGTTCCGGCATTCTCACCCACGCGTCCTTACTTGTGGCTTTGTGGGTGTATGGGACCTCAGTTCCATTCGGAGTTTTATGAGCCGCTTCAGAGTATTTGTAGACTTCAAAGCCAAGGGAGAACAGGGCGATATTGGCGTCCAGAATTGTTGAAGCAACAATAGGTGACGAAACATGAATCACCACCTTATCGTTCCTATTTTCGTTGAAAAACTCCACGATCATCAGATCGTTTGAGCTTATGGCTCGTAGGGCAGGTACAAGGTGTAAAAGCCTGATTGTGTTACCTCGGTTCAGTATTAGCTTATCAGAGGAGTCTAGCCTTTGGATGACCAGTTTGTAGATAGGGCACTTCCATCTGGCACCTCCCGACGTTCTGGGCTGAGACAGTCGGGCTTCGTTCAGGGCAGCCTTTGAGTTGCGAACTTGGCACTCACCATGGAGAGACATATCCGTATCTAAGATTTTTACGGTGTCATTGTGTAGCCTTGCTACTGCCAGATTAGCGGGGACAAACGGATTACTCCGAGTGTTTCCAGGGGCCAACGACCCCGGTTCCTTAGAGACCCGCATCCTTTTTTCATGTAGGGTCATAAACACTGGACTGATCGGCGATTTCAGCAGCCCCTGCTGGGCTTCCTTTTCATTAATTAATTGACAGGTTCTACTTGCGGAGGACCATGCATTAGGAGTCGTTTGCGTGCCAGACACGGAACAAGAGCTTAAGTTGATGATACTTGGAACAGTTTGGTTAACAGGAAGTTCGTTTCCCGGTCCATGTGCTGGAGCGTCAATGTTAATTTGTTTGGCGTTCTCTACGTCTATCGCGGTGTAGACGACGTTGCCCTCTTGGTTGTCATGGGAAGAGATGGCTTCTGCATCCTCGATATCGTGTGTTACATCGTCGTATGTTGATAAGTTCAACAGCTCACTTGATAACTCGTGGTTTGAGCCTGGCGCAGCCACTGCATCAGGACTTACGGGTACTACTCTGTCTAAGGGTTTATTTTGCGATTTCCCACTGATTGAAGAGGCTGCCTTTAGGCACTTGTTAATGTTACATGCCACGTTCTGGACCACGTTTATGTTACGTAAAAATTTCCGTGCACCGTGTAGTGCCTTGTTTCTGAGACCTTTTTGGTTCTTCGTTTTCTTCACCTGTTTTGTAGGTGGAGTGGCCAAGGGCTTTGAGGTCGACACCTTGGGTTGAGACGCCTTGTTGAAGACTGAGTAAGTGGGTATTGCGGTCACTGCAGATATTACAGAGGGAATAGATGTAGAAGCTTCAGCGCCCAGATCTCCCTGGGAGGAAGATGCCACCTGGGAATCGCGTAGAGCTTGTTTCAGATTGCCCCTCGCCTGTTCAAATGCAGAATTAAATGAGAGGTCAGAAGTATTATCTTCAGATGTTATCATCGTTGTGGGCAAGGGTTCTGCTTCTTGCGTGGGCAGATTCTCCGTTATGTATGTCCGACTTGGGGGAATCACCTCACTTATGGTTGGCGCAGTTGCTAGCTTTCCCAGTGTCGGATCCGTCGAGACCGACGGTCCAGGGTGCGCATCTTCGTGGATTACAATCACGTCTGAAGGCTCTTGAGTGTTTTGGATTGCATCCTTTAAACAGTGTTCCTTTAAGGAATTATTACATCGGATCGGTGTTTTACTCACAATTGATTGAGTGCTTTGTTGCTTTTGCCGGTTTGCGGTTGGACCATCATATTTGAACAAAGCTAGCGCCTCTCTCGCTACTTCGGCCAAGAGTTTTTTATCAATTGCGTCGTTTTTCCTTTGCTCTTTTAACAGCGTACATGATCCGTCAAGTCTTTTCAAACCTTCTTGTTGGTCATTGTAAGATTGGTCACAGACTTGTTCAATCCGGATTAGTTTCGAATGCATTAGGGCCACAACAGTTGCCAGGTCCTTAGTGGCTTCATGCAAGGCTTCGTATAATTTCATATAGGGGGCCATAGACATCGTCATAGAAGAAATTATTAGAGATTGTAGCTCAGTCTGAGGCATAGTAGTTCTGTTTTCAGCACTGAGCACAGGTGGCTGAAGTCGGTTGGCCGTTTCCGACATTTCTCTGATGTGGCGTATTTTCGGGAATGGACGTTCCATCAGCGAGGAGTCTTGTGAGTCGTCCGACAAACAGTCATTGGTGGCAGAGCGCTGTGCAGTATGAGTAAGAGACAAGAGGGATCTATTTGGGTGATGTTGTTGCGTGTTCAACCTTTTCTGAGAGGTCAACACGTGTTCGAGTTCCTCGTGTGGGTCACAGTTCCTTGGAGTTAGGTTGTTGATTTTGAGGCGTTTGTAACACACCTTAGACCATATTTCTTCATTTGCGCCACTTAATTGTGATATTTGCCTTTTTGTGGTGTGTTTGTCGGGTTTCAACGTAGGGGAGGTAGGACCTTTCTTAGAGTTAACAGGACGTTCTTTATTCGTTGCTGCAGAATTTTCCAACCCCTTTGTCATGACACTAAGGGAATTTTTCCTGTTTTCAGGGAAAGGCGCACTTAGGTCCACTTGTGTCATACACACAGGTCTGTCGGAGTGGTTATCGTGTTGGTATTGGACAAGGTCCTGACCCCAGCTCATCACAGACTGTGTCGAGTGAGCAGTCTCATCAGTTGAGAAAGAACGACAGAGAGCCATGCGGGACAGATGAACCGGGGAGCTAGCGCTTAGTGGAGTAGGCTGGGCAAGGCTACTGCCTTGCTGAAGCACACCAGGAGTCACTGCAGACAACGGAAGCACTCCATCACTCCAGCCATCTACCCGGTTTGCGCATACAGCGACGCACACATCTCCCAAACCGTAGGGGGCGCGCCCTCCCTCAGGCCCTCCCCCCAGATGGGCCTCCGCGGGAGCAACGACGGCTCGCCTGCCAACATCGCCAGCTCCAGGGCCCTGCACCTCCGCCCCATCCTGAAGCGGAGGAACAGACGACCCAGCAGCGGGTAAGCCGACCGGTTTTTCGAACGTTATACACGCGTCCTGAACAGCAGTGCGCAAGTCGCCATCACATACGCTGGTGCCCACGGATAACCGGCCCACTTGTGCAGCTGCCGAGGGGCCCTCGACACATCTCACGTTCTCAATCAACGGATTCTCAAGTGATAGGGGTCGCGCCACCTCACAAGGTATTGAGTCAGCCGACACCACGTCTGAATGAAGTATACAGTTTTCGGACGTGCAAGTGAGATCTTCGGCGTCAGGTGATTCTTGGGGAGCATAGAGCGGCTCATCCACAACAAAGTCAGAGATTGATGAACATGAAAAAAATCGGCTTTCTTTTCTTACCGGTATACGCGGAGTGGTTTCAGGCAGCGCCTTCTCCTCGCGTCGTGTTTGCGCCCTTGTTCGCAGGGCAGTTGGGATGGAGTCCGACATGATTGATGTATCCTGGCTCACCAACTCGCCAAACAGCAGGGATTTCTCAGCCCTTCTCTCCTCAGGGCTTAACGCCGCAAGGGCGGTGGAAGCGGCCACTTGTAGTCAGCTGCTGAGAGTCAGCTGAGTTGTTTAAAGGCACACGCACCTCCTCTTCTCCACTCCGGGTAACAGCCAAACAGCAGGGATTTCTCAGCCCTTCTCTCCTCAGGGCTTAACGCCGCAAGGGCGGTGGAGGCGGCCACTTGTAGTCAGCTGCTGAGAGTCAGCTGAGTTGTTTAAAGGCACACGCACCTCCTCTTCTCCACTCCGGGTAACAGCCAAACAGCAGGGATTTCTCAGCCCTTCTCTCCTCAGGGCTTAACACGTCTTTCCTTGTTTGTTATATATGCTGTTGTATTGAACCTCTATTTACATCAATTATTTCTACATAATTCCAACTATTATGCGTTTTCGTTCAAAGTACCTTTCTGGCACAGCCAAATGGGCAATGAGTCTTTGTAACACATTGCTTGTGTGGGTTTTGGCATGTCAGAGTAATGCAGTTGACATGCAGTGAAATAAATGAAAAATTACGTGTGACTCATTCCTGTAAGACCATTGCTACTGCTAGGAAGACAGAATGGAGAAATCATTCATAAAGTTATCCTCATTATTCCAATTAAAAGACACCAGGCCTCCACAAAGTGTTTACTATGCCTATTTCTAATGTATTTGGTGGCGGTATCATCAGGAGTAGAGTATTTTCTACATATCATACAATTTGGCATGAGCTGTCCTGATCTTCCATTTCTGGTTCTGAGCAGAGAGGGTGGGCTGACTATCAGGCCAGGAACGAGCACCCAATAACTGAGGCTGGAAATGGGGGTGGTGGTACACGGACTCCTGGTCTATTCCACCTATCACTAAGCAGATGGTTTGGTCTTCAGGTCCCTTTATATGAACTGGAGCAAATGGTGCAGAGCAACATACCTTGAATAGAGAAGACAGGCAGAAACCTTCTGGCCAAGCTGGGGTTTACATGGAGGAAGCATTGCTTGTGAGCGACAGGATTCACAAATCCATTGAACTCGCAGAGTTCTGGTTAGAATACCTGACATAAAAATGTGAAAATGCCAAATCCAAAATGGTGATGTCTAATGTATTGGCTCTGTTCTCTGAGCTGCATAGGGAAAGGGAGGCGACCACGACGTGGCTAGAAATCTGTACATTAAAATCAATCAATCCTATACACACAATATCCCACACACATGAGAGGAAATGAGAAGGGAGGTTGCAGGAGGAGGGGCTGCACCCTTATAAAAACAGGCAGGGTTTGGCACACTGATGTTGGAGTCTAGAGAGGGCAGAGGTGCAGAGGTGTGTGTTAGGGGTGATTGGTAATGGAGAAGAGGAGGTGATTTGCAGGACAGATAGAGGAGAGGAGAGAAATAACGTGGGAAGGAGAAATTGGAGGACATAAAGAGGATTGGGTAAGATGAAATGAGACATAAGGTGAAGAAGATAATATGCCAGAAGGAGGGGGGTGAAACAGCACAAAGAGTTGGCGAGGGAAATAAAGGAGGTGGGAAGAGGATGGAGAAGACACTCTAGAGCAGGTGGTTAGACCATGTCACAGATAATTGGCAAGATGTCATGTGGAATCATCAGGAAGAGACACTGGTGGTGAATAAATTAAACTCTAAATCACCTGCATTTCTATTGTATTTCGGTTATTCGCATTTGGCCACATTTTTAAGAGATTCAGGTACAGATTTGGGTTAACCTCATAATTATTTCATGCTGATGAAATGTTTTTGTAAACATTCGGTTGAAGAGGTCAGACGTTTTGCTGCCAGCACATTTTCAAATCAAACTAAATATACATTTAATGGAATAGGTCAGAAACTTTCCTGCCAGAGGTGGACAAAGAAAGAGCCTAAATGACTGATGGCTTGCATCCAACCATTTCTGGAAACCAAAATTAACTATTTGATTGAAGTTGACAAAACATTCTAATCTTTATATAAAAACATGAATGCATGTTTTATTTGCACTACTTTGAGAACTATTGTTAGGAAAGATTTCAAAATTGTAGGTCATTTTCCTTCCGTGTGGCAACCCCCAAACTTTTTGCTGTTGTTTTACACCCTGATCTAGACTTTGCCAGAGAAGCGCAGCCTTCCGCTGCACTCCTCTGGGCTTTCGCTCAATTCTTACAGGGAAAATGACATGCCCTTAAGACAGTCAGTACCGGGAGACTTTATTTCTCTTAGTCCTTTTCCTCATGTTGCAGCTTTTGAGCAACATGAAACAAGAGTGCACCGTAACTTACATTACCACGCTCTTGGGTCTCTAGTCATTCCAATGGCCCTAGAAACTCTCGCTGGACTTATCATGAAATGTGCAAGTGTGTCACGGACGGGATTGGTGGCAGCTATTCTTCCTTTGTGTTTTGAACCCCTTTTTGCCATGTTAACCGCGCTTCCCGCGTTTGGCCCAAATGGGTGGCCTGGCCTCCAAAATGGCCATCCCACGAGGTTCTTTGTCCTGTCCGCTGACCGTCTTGCCCCTTCACGTTCCCCCAGGTCCAGCCGGCCCGGGGCAGTCCTTATTTGGTCATGCACTTTCCCGCGAAACACAACGCTTTCGCGGGCTTCTGCATGCCTTGTGTGTGCCTCCAGGATGTGAGCTGGGATGTCTGTTCCCAATACAAATCCTGGGTGCCAGAGAGTCTAGAGTGTCCTGAATGCCTGGGACCACCGTGGTCCGTGATAGGTCCACGTATGGTGTGAGTGTTTGTGAGCAGATCTCCCATTGGGCCCTCTCCGTTTTGGCGAACTCTGGATAAGAGGAGGCTGAACACCCCACTACCATGTCAATCGCATTCGTTTTCACGAATGAAGGATAAGGAGCCAAGTATCCTGCGACTAAGAATCTGAGTCGAGGAATCGCTGGTGACCCCCTGAAGGTTTGGCACCCTGCACTGCTGTCGTCCTGTGAGACCCCTCTGCCTCTGATCGTACGGGAAGGCCTGTACTGGCGCTTCGACCCTTTAGAATAGTGGGAACAACTATTCTCAGCATCTTCACCAAATCCTGTACGTAAGCCTTCGGAAGCGTCCCTGGGCCATCCAGTGGACTGACCAGCCTACACAGCAACCTTGCTCTGTCACCGCCGTCTGGCTTACTACTAATCCCGTGTCCTCGGCACTCTCACACGATTCGTACACTTGGCATTCCCAGGTCTGAAGTGAGACGTGTGCTTTGGGACCAGAATACATGCGGTTGCCGAGTTGCCCTGCTGTGGAAACAGACCTGTGCATGTTCGCTGCATTTGGGACAGCCTCGAAAATCTCTGCACCCATAATGCATGACTGACTCTTTCCCCAGACGTATACTATTTTCAGAGGTTTATTTCTGTCAGAAATTCCCTAAATTGTAACACAATAAGCCCCAGAACTTCTCAAGGTATTGACCTCTGCAGGATAAAAGACAGAGCCAGGAATGTCTGATGTGTGACTGACTCTTCTAGCCCTAAAGCCTGATTGACTCACACAAGCGCATCACGTTGCACCATACTTTCACTATGTAGACCCTTGAACTATAGAATTACCAATATCTAATACACATACTACAACTAGCTGATCAACATACAGTAGGGCAATGAATGATACAATAGAAATGCTATGCTCCAGCTAGATTGTCAATAGGATGTGTTATTATGCAATAAAATGTATTGGTAATTCTATATATGTCACATTTGAGAATGGTACCAATGTTAATGGTTGTTACATGATGTCATTTTTGTATATGTACTTTTGTACAGTGCTAAAGCTTTATTGTTTTTTCAATGTTTTTTCAATGCTCTTTCTGTCACAAACATTCAGCATAATTTCATGTGTATAACAATTTGTTTAAGTTTCTCTTTGCCAGATTAATTTGAATTGTATGCAATAAATGTGAATTTGATACACATTTTGGAGATACAGTGCTGTTTTTCTTGTTCTCATTAGATACAGAACAAGCATCAGGACTTGCAAGACGTGTGAATTAACATTACCGAATGCTTACATTCCGACACACATGCAGTGATTCAGCTCACTGCCAAGAATCTCATGGTTTCCTTGTCGGGGCACTTTTGTCCTATTTAGCTATTCTAGCCCTAGTCCCAGACAGAGTAGGGCAGACCGTCATGTGCTCCAACTCTTCTGGACTGACACGCAATCTTATCATGTCCCCCTTCCCCACTACTTTCCAAATGTGATCAACTAGAGAAGGACAAAAGAATGTGTTCTTCATACTCACATTCAAACCTTGGGCCTGCAGTTTACACATAATCTATTGAGATATCTTACTTCAGATTAGAATGTGCTGCCTTCCTTGGGTTACATTCACAGAGACACAGGACTCCATGTCCTCTTTCTAATCCCCACCCAGACTCACCCAATCCTCCTTTCCTCGAAAGCCTTCTCTTCCTCTGTGAAGTCCTTAACGTTATTTTGTATATGTGTTTCCCAAGAATCAGACCGAAACTGCCCAAACATGATATGATATGGCATTTATATCACACGTAAACATGTGTTTCTATGCGCCCCATGACAAGGGAGGGAAGACATAGGTAGGACATGGCAATTGATCCTACTAGGCCTTGTGTCATTTGGACCGTGCAAGTATGACAATGAGAAATGCAGGGAGAAGGAGAGGGGGAAGTGCAAGGGAGAGGGAAGTGCAAGGGAGAAGATAGGGGGGAAGTGTAATCAGGGCAGCATGTCTCTGAGTAAGTGCAGCCAGGGCATCGCAGCTCTGGCTAAGTGCAAGAGGGCAGGGGGTGCTGTAGGGATTGCAATTACAGCCCCTAAGTTTGCAGTAGGACAGGAGGCCATGCAAAGGAAGACTGGCCGTGCAGGCGCAAGGGACCCAGTGAGAATCTGAAGGAACCAAGCAACCAGTCAGCACAGGAGACAGGTATGTTACCAAGGAAGTGAGAGAGAGAGAAAGCAGAGGAAAAGAGGAAGGCCTTAAACTGCTTCTGGAAATTCAGCTGGTCCGGCTCAAGTCTGAGAGGGGCAGGGAGGTCATTCCAGAGGGAAGCACCTGCAGAGGAGAGATATTTATCCTCCAATATCTGTCTGACCCTCAGAGTGTTTGAGGTAGCTGAGCAAAGGGCTCTATAAGGAAGGTATTTTGGAAGAGAGAGTTGGATGTAGTGCAGGTCCTGACTCCAGAAAGCCTTGTGAATGATGCAGAGGGTCTTGAAATTGATCCTTGCAGCCAGGCGGAGCCAGTGGAGAGATTTCAGGGCTAGAGAGAAATTATCCCTGGGCTTGAGGCCAAGGATAAGACACGCTGTCCTGTTCTTGATTCATTGTAGGGGGCACAGTGTAGGGATAGGCAGATTGAGAAAGAGACTGTTGCAGTTGTCCAGCCTGGAGAGAACCAAGGCTCTGGAGACAGTGAGATTCTGGAGGAAGGTGAGAAAAGGTAAAATACCTCCGAGGAGGTGCAGCTGGTCGTGGGCCTTTTTGGCAAAAGGTCCTTGATGTGAGGAGAGAAGGAGAGAGTGAGTCAAAGATAACGCCAAGGTTTCTTGCCTCACAGGAAGGCAATGTTAGAGGGCCCAAGGAGGGCAGCAGAATGAAAGAGGGAAAGTGGGAGCAGGGGTTCCAATGAGAAGGATCTCCTTCTTACTAGCATCAAGGCAAAGATTGTTGGAGGTGCACTAATCCTGAATTGTGGATAGACAGTCAGGAATGAACGAGGGAGGAGAGAAGGCTCAGGGAGCCTGAAAGAGAACTAAGTGTCACCTATGCAATACTGAAAGTTAAAGGAGAAGATCGGATGTGCCAAAGGGCCCATAAAGACATTGAAGAGCCAGAGTGAAAAGATAAATCCCTGGGGGACACCATATTTATAGATAGAGGTGGGGGGGGGGAGAAAGATCTCAAGTTGCACCTGGGAGAGACTGTCCAGGAGGAAGGAGGTCAGCCAGTCCAGGCATGATCCATTTTGCCCAGATTCTCACAGAGATGGTTGATCAAGATGGCGTGATTGACCATGTCAAAAGCAGAGGAAAGGTCAAGGAGGATGAGGAGAGAGTGAGAGCTGGAGTCAAGATTAGAGAGCAGATCTTCACAGGTGTTCAGGAGAGCAGTTTCCATGCCACATCTCCAGAACGTCCACACAGATCCCAAAAATCTACCTGAAATTTACTAGCAGCTCCATGGGGGCCCCTGAGTCACTTCTGCTGCAACATGGAAAAGTTAGCCAGGACAACATACCAATCATTTGGGCAGAAACCCCTTTTACAAGCAATTCACATCATCAGACTGCATAAAAAACATGTGTGTAACTATATGAAAAGATGTAATTGGGGGGTCATTATAAGTTTTACAGTCTGGGAAAACTGCTGGTGAAAGTTGTGGTAATTCCATGACCAGCCAAGAGCAGGAGGTAAATCAAGCCACCACTGCTAAAAAGCAGATGGTTTTTCCAGCAATGGTATTACCGGTGCCGGAAATACTGGCATGTGGATTTACTGCCATTGCCAGCACCTGGAATATCCCTGTAATACCGAAATATCAGGCGCTGGTAACGCCAGTATCCCACCAGAATTACCTACGGGATTCCAGCAAACTTGTAATGACAACCATTGTGTTTCACTGTCTCCTGGCATGATCTTTGCACAACAATGGCCTCTGCATAACACTGCACCATACCAATTATAAGGTACTAACTTATTGTCTAGCAGTAACCAATGGAATACCAGAGGTCCTCACCACAAAGATACATATTCTCTGATAACAAGTACTGTTGGTTCCTCAGGTGAGTCAGCAACTGTTGCACAGTCATTGAAACAAATGATGAGAACCGAAGGCAATTCCCCAAATGCTCACACCAGAGAGGATAGAACCCACTAGGGAAGAAACGCCCAAGTCGATCTTGTAGGGATAACAAGTGTTAATCTCACACGCAGATGAGAGCAAGAGCAAATAACTATGCTTTTAAGAACGTGCTGCCGAAACGCAGATGGATGTTGTGCGCCTATACATGATCTGACTGCTTCATAAGAGATGCCAAGTCATTGGTTCCAGCCCAGTCCTTCTGTCTTCCATCATGTGCATGCTGCAGTGATCATCCTCTTCTCATGTTGAAGGTCAAAGAACAAATGAACTATACTCCTAACATAACAATACTTTATCACTATACTGTGTACCTGGCAGGTCTTAAAACAGGCACAACAGAGGTTTGTGGGCACTCTAACATTCACACACACATTTCACTCACTCCCTGTTCCAGGTATAATCCTTATATGAGACCATTGCATTTATTTCTGTATTCCTAATATATTTTATTATGGACCAGGTTCCCTCCCCTTCTGACGAGGGGCTCCCTGCCATACCTTTGCATTACCTTTGTCTTAGCTTATAATGCCTTAACCATATATTCTGTTCACAGTACAAACACCAACAGGAAACAACACAAACCTCAACCACGTCACATTAACAACCTCGCTCTCCACGTGCTCACACCTCTCACACTTCCCCATGCATCTGTCCCCTACTTGTTATCACTTACAAGAGTCTACTCACATGTGCATGCTCATCAGATCTTCACTGTCATGGAGTTCCAACACCAACCTGCACTTTCCTCGGAGCTGCGCCCCGCTTCCAAGAGCACAGAAGACTTCTCATTAAATGGCACCTGCTAGACCACTCGGAACACGTGTTTTTTCAGGACCGTTCACTGTAGGTGGGAACGGCTCCTTCTGGAGAAGCGTCCTGGATGCCTCTGCAAATACGGGGGGCACCGGGATCATGTATGGGTCACCACTTGAAGGCAAGTCCCTGAATGCTCACACCAGAGAGAATACAACCCACTAGGGAAGAAATGCCAAAGTTGATCTTGTAAGGATAAGTTTTAATCTCATATGCATATGAGAGCAACAGCAAAGAACTCTGCTGCTAAGAACGTTCTGCCAAAAAGTAGTACAAGCAGAATCTTATAAAGGAAAACATCATCATAGATGACACAATACATACAGTTAAAACCCACACGACTGCTTGGTGTGCTCCTATACATGATCCGCCTGCTCCATAAGCCATGCAAGTTCATTTGTTCCAGCCCAGTTCATCCGTCTTCCACCACGTGGGTGCTGTGGTGATCCTCTTCTTCTCACGTCAAAGGTCATGGATTAAATTAACTATACTCCTAACATAACATTACTTTATCCCTATACTGTGCATCTGGCAGGTCTTAATATTGGCACAAAGGAGGTCCTAGGGCGCGTTAACCTTCACACATACATTTCACTCACTCCCTTCCATGCTATCCAGTTCCAAGGTCTCCACCCTCGTTTTGAACTATAATGTATCCCTCCCAGCACCTTCCAATACAAATCACATGATTGTCACTTGACAATGTGCCCGGTCCGTCCTCTTTGAACATTTCAGGACTTGTTACTTTAGGGTTGGTGGTCAAAGGGTAACTGGCGCCATGGAATTTGGGGATTTTAAGGTTTAGTCAGTTATAAGGGCTATAACTTGTGGTTGCCTAGGGATGGGCCGGGTCATGCTTTGGCCAGTGTGAGATAACAAGGACACCAGGCACGAGTCTGTGATCTCGGCCTTGTAGGGCACATTCCTCTTGAGTAAAAAACACATATTTCCAACACTGTTAGAACAATGCATAGGCGGTGTGGTGCTTGGGGTTGTGGGCTGTCCTCATGCTTGGAGATTTCCCTCGTCTCGCAATTTGGGCCGAGTGCATGCAATGCGGCATTTGCCATGCAGACCTTCCCTTCTACCTATAATTCCTAATATCTATGCAAACTATCAATGCTGTTTGTGCCCTGAGCTACACTATGTGGCATGATTATATTTGATTATATTGAAGACGGGTCCATTGTATTGGGAGGTGGTCCTTTCACCATCCCCTTTCCCACTGGCCCATCATAGTGCTTCAAATGCATCTCGTCTCACTCTAAAGCAATTAGGGGGTGAGACGGTGCTGCCCCCATCCCAACACAACCAAGAAGGAATGCTACTTGGCCTGGAGCCAAAATGTGCATGTTCGCTTACTTCACAAGGTCTTCTCCACCAGTGGCATAACACAAAGTGCAGTGGCCTACCTGCAAGCCCCGAGGAATTGTCCCCCGCAAATTCCTCGAGAAAAGTGTAAGCGATGCAACAAACTCCCGAACCATACATCTTTATCCTAGCATAGAAACAAGGAGGCATGAACAGTAACTTTATTGAGTGTGTGATATTGATGAAAACAGCTTTTGGTGTGGGGGTAGCTCTTGAGGGGGCACAGGTATATTGAAGCGGGAAAGAGAAGGCTGGAGGACAAGTCCCCCAATGCCCTTTGCAGCTCTGCTGCGAGCACCATTTCACCAGGATCAGCTGTTGGAGTGAGACCAGCTGATGCCTTTCAATTCATAACATCTAAGCACCAATGACTAGCGAAATGGCTGCAGCGTTTGCCGCGACCACCAGAAACAATGCAGATGCAGGCTCCCTCACTGCCGCAGGTGTGTAGGATGATTTGCCGGCCCAGCCGGCCAGCCCCTCCCCTCCTGTTTTAAAGGGAGAGGGAGTGGGCCGACAGGCAAAGCTGGAAGGAGAAGGATGCAGGAGAAGGCCTCCAATGCTCTTTGCAGCTACGCTGCGAGCACAATTTCACCAGAATCAACTCTTGGGAGACAGAACAGCTGATGCTGTTCAATTCAGAACATCCAAGTGTTCCTCCACATCCATCTCGCACCCCGCATGGTATGTGGTACCTATGACCAGCAAAATGGCTGCATGGGTTTCCGTGACCACCAGAAACAATGCAGATGCAGACTTCCTCACCACTGCAGGCCCACAGCATGATTCGCCGGCCCAGCCTGCCAGCCCCTCCCACCTTAAATGGAGAGGAAGTGAGCCGACAAGCGAAGCCAGAAGGAGAAGGCCAGAGGATAAGGCCTCCAATGCTCTTTGCATCTCTTCTGCAACCACAATTTTGCCAGTATCAGCTGTTGGGAGTGAGAACAGCTGATGCTGTGCAATTCAGAACATCCGAGAGTTCCTGCACCTCCATCTCGCGCCCTGCATGGTGTGTGGCACCTATGACCAGCAAAATGGCTGCACAGGTTGCTGCGACCACTAGAAACAACGCAGATGCAGGCTCCTTCACTGCTGCAGGCAGGCAGGATGATTCGCCGGCCTAGCCTGCCAGCCCCTCCCCTCCCGCCTTAAAGGGAGAGGGCCGACAGGAAAAGCCGGAAGGAGAAGGACGCCGGACAAGGCCTCCAATGCTCTTTGCACCTCTGCTGCAAGCACAATTTTGCCAGGATCAGCTGTTGGGAGACAGACCAGCTGATGCCGTTCAATTCAGAACATCCAAATGTTCCTGCACCAGCATCTCGCACCCCACATGGTGGGTGGCACCTATGACCAGGAAAATGGCTGCACAGGTTACCATGACCACAAGAAACAATACAGATGCAGGCTCCATCACTGCCGCAGGCGTGCAGGATGATTTGCCAGCCTAGCCTGCCAGCCCCTACCCTCATGCATTAAAGAGAGAGGAAGTGGCCCAACAGGCAAAGCCGGAAGGAGAAGGACGCAGGACAAAGCCTCCAATGCTCTTTGCAGCTCCGCTGTGAGCACAATTTCGCCAGGATCAGCTGTTGGGAGACAGAACAGCTGATGCCGTTCAATTCAGAACATCCAAGTGTTCCTGCACCTCCATCTTGCACCCTGCATGTTGTGTGGCACCTATGATCAGCAAAATGGCTGCACGGGTTGCCGTGACCACCAGAAACAATGCAGATGCAGGCTTCCTCACCACTACAGGCCCATGGATGATTCGCCGGCCAGACTGCCAGCCCTTCCCACCTTAAAGGGAGAGGGAGTGAACCGACAAGCGAAGCCAGAAGGAGAAGGCCAGAGAGCAAGGCCTCCAATGCTGTTTACAGCTCTTCTGCAAGCACAATTTCACCAGCATCAGCTGTTGGGAGTGAGAACAGCTGATGCTGTTCAATTCGGAAGATCCAAGTGTTCCTGCACCTCCATCTCGCACCCGCATGGTGCGTGGCACCTATGACCAGCAAAATGTCCGCACAGTTGCCGTGACCACCAGAAACAGTGCAAATGCAGGCTTCCTGGCTGCCACAGGCCCGCAGGATGATTCGCCGGCCCAGCCTGCCAGCCCCTCCCCTCCTGCCTTAAAGGGAGAGGGAGTGGGCTGACAGGCAAAGAAGGAAGGTGAGGGCCAGAGTACAAGGCCTCCAATGCTCTTTGCAGCTCTTCGCTGCTCATCACCTATCACAGGGCTAACTACCCGCATACTACTGCAAGGTAAGCATCCACCCGATATGCGTCCTTTGCTCCATCCTTAAGTTGGAAGTACTCAGCCCACTGCCCCCCTTATTCCTATTTCTATGTGGTTAGCCACAAGACTTACGCATCTCCGTTCACGCTTTCTCTGAGCTTCACCTACCTCCCTCCACCCGCGCCCTCACATTAAAAACCTGCAGCTGCAGGCAAGGCCCTCTTACTGAGCTGACACCAGCTGCGCACAGGAACCCGAAAGACTCAGCCCTACACTTAAGTTTTGTGTAGAGGCCAGATCCGATCACAAATGCCTTCACCCAGAACACTTGAGTAATGCTTGCACAGTCCCACAAGCCATCCCACACTCCGGCTCCAAATGAACTTGCAGCACCTCTGAACTATGCTCCAAGCCATAAGCTCTCACCTACTACCGCCACCAGATAGGAATCTCTAGGACCCTCGCATGCAGGAACCAATATCACCACCTCTCACTCGGAGACACCTCCCCCTCCAAGAAGGGCACCTGTGCCCATGGATTCCAGGACTCTGGCTGCATTGCCTAACATTTGCAAAGCTACTATTTATGTTCCTATACCCACATTAGTGGCTCTAAATAACAATGATGACACTATGTATGACCCCAAGCCACTACCAGTTACCCATGCCTCTTCAGGTTGGGGATCTAGTTGTTGATTCCACCACTGTTAAGGTCCCTGCTTCTGGTCTCAGTACTGTTGATGTTGATTTAATAACTGCTGCTGATATCACTACTGTTGGGGGGTAATTACGACCTGGGCGCAAAGGGATACCGGGCACCGGTAATGACACCGGTGCCGGTAATCCCTTTGCACCCTATTCCAAGGTCCCTTTGCGGGTCCCTCCCTTAACGCCTGGTTTTATCAGGTGAAATGGACGGGACCCGCAAATGGATACCGGGGTCAAAAACGGTACCGCAATTTGCGGTACCGTTATTGACGCCTTCCCCCTTCCCATTGAGTCCTATGGGGGATCAAATGGGAATGGTGGGAATGGGGAATGGCTTTTCAAATGGGGACTTACCGGTCCAGCAAAGGTCGGAATAGACCCATACGTCCCCATACCACCAAGTCGGTGGCAGTACCGGTATTGGTGCTAGTCATGGCGCTAATAGCTAATAGCGCCATGACTAGCACCAACCTCGTAATGAGGGCCACAGTGTTGATTTAATAATGCCCAACAAGCTGGTTACCACACTGAATGTTATCTTACCCCTACAGGGCACTGTTGATGTCATTGATACTGTCACTGTTCATGCTGATGTTGTTTTATCAATAGCTAAAAAACCGAAAGCAACTGTATATGTTCCCATGCCTCCTCAGGATGGGGATCCAGTTGTTGATTCTACCACTGTTAAGGTCCCTGCTGCTGGTCTCACTACTGTTGATGTTGATTTAGTAATGCCAAATATAATCTTGTCACCACACCCTATGCTACATTGTTTTTTTTTATTTTTTTTATTTATAATCGGCGCTAGAACCGTGGGTATCAGGGCGCAGGAAACATGAATAATGTTATAATGTTAGCTTGGCGTTACATGGTTAAAAGCGTTGCACAAATATAATACAGTCAAGGTTTGGTTATTGTTCTCAGAAAAGTGCTAATTCCCCTCACCGTAGAGACCCCCAGCAACTTTGCTGGATTTTGAGGACTTTATTTTTTTTTACCTGCAAAGATTGTGAGACTTTTTTCACACTCTCTCATGTATTTTGATGGCTGTTTTACTCCTGTGTTCGTTGATTATGGTGTTTTGGACAACTCCATAGGCATCATCTTTTCATCTGTGTCACACATACCCTCAGTGCAGTGATACAGGAAGCCTTTTATGCTGTCCCAAGGTTTAAATACCTTCTCTGGGATAAAGTACTGTTTCCCAGAGAATATAAAATTAAATTGACTTTACTAGTCTTTTTAAATTCCTAGACCCAGCACACACAATGGCTGGTGGCAGTGGTTTTACGAAAAACTACCCTGATTTTTTCCAGCCGCGAACACCAGTAGCTAAAGATCCCGGGAGCCATGTTTTTCCAGATGGCGTCTGAGCCCCCTTTATTTAAACAGGTCCGGTCTTCATTTTTTGCCATTTCTTTTTGTAAAAGTCCTTCTAGAGTTTGTCTCTGTGCATCAAACCAGGTCCCTTTGTTCCTATGCCTTTGGCAGGCTTCAGGACTGAAGAACGCCTCTGGTGCCCGAGTGTCTGGTGTGGGCAGGAAGTGAGGGTGGTACCCGAAACTCCATGTACTTAGTCTCCTAGGAGACCCAAATGCACTCTGGCGTGATTGGCTGGCTGACAGTCCGGCAAGGACAGCCACCCTGCTGGATGAGTGGCAGCTAGGCTGGAATGAATAGGAGAAAACTGTTTAAAAGATGAGTCTCTTGGATTGGAAGGCAGAGTCGACCACTGGAATGAAAGAACCGAAGATGAGCTGGAAGGGGATGGCTGCTGCAACTCCTGGACCATTGGTTTGCCCGGTGATGCCCTGCTGCAGGTCCAAATCGCCAAGTTCATCTCGACAGAGAAGCCCTTCAAGGACGACTTCTCCCTTTGAGTTGGTGGGACCAATCAACTCGTAAGCCACCTGGAAACCATTCTCGGAGCTGGCTGTATTTTCCTCAGAGTGCTGCAGGAAACCGAATAACCAGGGAGAAGTACACAATTTCTGTGCTTGAAGAAAGCTACTCCCCGTGCAGAGCAGTAGTTCCCTGACGTCCTCCCTCTTGTCCCCACGACTGAGGCTCACGAACAGCGAGAGCTGCAGGAACTGCCAGAAACAGAAGTCTTCAGCTGCATCTTTTTCTTCAATATAAGGTACTGTGAAAACCCAACCGAGAGAACTTACCTCTCACTGCGAAAGTGCATGAAACATTGGCAACTTAAAGGCCTAGTCAGCTTGTGACCCGACATATGAACCTTTCTTCTATGAACTATTTCTGAGAACCATGGCAAAGACTTTTCTGTTTAACTACCAAAACCGTTTTTACCTATACAAGACTCTAGTCCATTCACTTTGGCCTACCTATTGCAATGAATCAACTCATCTGGTGAACTCAAACTATTTGCACTGTTTAAGAGTAACTGAAATATTTGTTTTATTATTTTATGCCTTTTTGCTCCTACTTCAAATGCTCTGAATGCCATTTTGCTCCTCCTTCAAAGTAGTTTAAATGCATCAGAACCTGATAGTGTGAAGTACTGTAGTATTTTTTTTGTGTGATATTGATTGCCTCCTTTTAGTGAATGTTGTCTAACTGACTGTAATAAATTCAAATTTAAATTCAAATTAAGAAGTGTTTTACCAAGAAACCTTGAGTATAAGTGTCTATTTGAATAATTGTGATTGTGGACCTCTGTAACACTTCTGTTCGTGTAAGCCAGGAAGAAAGTGTTACAGATCTTATTCCTACATGGACAGGGGTTAATTAAGGCTGCTCATTAGCATCCACCCTGATTAATTTATATATTAGCGATATAGAAGCTATATGGACTAATCTGGATATGTACCCTGTAGGTTTCGGCAAGCTTCGTCTGCATTGACTATGCTTTGCCGACAACATTATTTTAATGGACCGAACATCGCATGGCTTGCTGTTAAAACTTAATGCATTTTCCGAGTATGCGCATGCTCATAATCTACAAGCTAATTCAATGAAATCCAATGTAATTATTTTCAATGATAAGAGGCGTAATAAACATTACAAATGGAATATTTCTAGAAAATGTATCCTACAGGTGAAATCTTTGCGATATTGGGGTATCATATAGCTGATTCAAACTCTTTGAAATCTTGGAAATTGGGGTTAACAGAGAAGGTACGTCCATTACTTTCTCAGATGAGGATCATTTATCGGAAATATGCCAAATTCTCGCTGATTCCACTTCTTGATTTCTATCTGCTTAAGGTTGAACCTACACTGCTTTATGGTCTGGATATTTGTATTATCAATTTGGATGATGTACTGAATAAAATCCAAGGGCAGTTATGGAAATCTACACTGAGTCTTGCCCCTGCAGTACCTAATTCCATATTTAGGCAGGAGTTTGGGCTTCTTTCTCTGTCATCAAGATACACATGTCAGAAGCTCTCCATGTATGCTAAGCTGATAGCTCCACCTAGAAATTCCTTATATAAGGATCTCAATGAGCTTATGATAGATGACTTCACTTTCTCTTTTTGAAGCTCAAATGAGGAAACACTGGTATACATAAATGCATCACAGGATGATCTAGTCCTTTGATTGCCTACTGTGAAACGTAAGCTATACAAAATGGGATTGGATTCGTACCTTAGATGCTAATTATGCATATAAACGTATACGGAATGTGTCCAATTTGGCAGAAAAAGATCATCCCGGCCTTTATATTTAATAAAATGTCCTTGTCAAAACATTCGGAAGGTTTACATGAGATTTAAATTGAACCATCTAACAACACTAGAGCGTGTGCAGTATAAACTTGCCGCACTTGCTCGAAATAAAAAGTTGGGTTGTTTTTGTCTTGTTAAAACCCCATATGAAACACTTAAGCATTTAATCCTATTTTATATGTCCTCAGAATCATTTATGCAAAATCTCTTGGGTGATTATCATCCTGAGTTAACATTGATTGCTCACCAGTCATTTTGGGAAAGGGCTATGTTAGGTACTAGCACACGCTTATTGTTGGCACTTGGAAAATTCCTGCTGAAACTTGAGGCAATGCTTTGGCAGATGAATATCTCCCAATTTTCATGACATTGATTCTAATGGGTTGTGTTATATATATGTGTAAATATTTACAATTGAAGATGTGGCATTTACGGATCAAAGGAATTATGTTTTTTATATAGGCTATTTTGGGCCTGTTTTTGTATAGAGGTTGTGCACTTCTTTATACTTACATGAAATGATTTTTATAATGTTTTTGTTTCTTTTGTATATGAATAGAATTGGTGTAATTGTTGGTGCTTGTGCAGTTACCCACTTGGGGATATTGCTAGATTTTTGAATGAATGTGTTTAAATTGATAAAAAAATGTGTCTGAATTGTTAAGAAATGTTTTATGTGGTCCTATGTTGCCTTTTAGTTCTGAAAATTTGTAAAGGTTGCACTTTTGTAAGCCATAAACATATGTGTTTTAATTTAATTTAATTTAAAAAAAAAAAAAAGATTGTAGACCTCTGTGTAACACCCTTACAAGCTCACATTCCATACATTCCATCTGGAGACAAGCTGGGATGCTCAGCTTGCTACCAGACTTATACCAAATGTTGGTTTTGCTTAGACCTGTAGTCCTAGTTGTGTGTATTGGTCTCGGAGGGCACTGCATGCAAATTTTGCCTAACAGTTACAACCACAGAATATCTACATAACCCCCCTCTGGGTACTGTTGAGGCTACTGGTACCTTAGTGTGTGCTCCCAAGCTCCCACCACCGCCTGTTGTTGACTCTGAGAATACCTCTGCTACACTGCAACCCACTACACCACTGCTCAGATACTCACTTATCAACGCCCGTTCTCTACCAGCTCACGCCGTTGATATTCATGACCTAATCATTAGCAGTAACCTTGATCTCCTTCTTATCAGTGAAACATAGCACCACAAAGCCTCTGCCCTGCCATTACCCTAGCAATCCCTCAGGGCTACACCATTTATAGGCAAGACCGTGCTGCTCATAAAGGTGGGGGGGTTGCCCTCATAGCTAAAGAGACCAACCAATTAGGAAGTTTGAAGTAGAACTTGGACACAAGTGGGACTACCTACTTCTTAAAGTAAACCCCTCGCCGAAATGCACCATTGCCTTGCATATTGTCTACCGACCACCAGGCCCTGTCACTGACTTCCAAGAAACTCTCATTCACCAATTCTCAAACAACCTGAAAAAGACTACTAAAGCCATCCTCCTAGGTGACCTCAACTTAGAGCTCAACGATTCCAATGACTCACAAGCTGCTATGCTTCACAAAGCACTAACTACCCTGGAATTCAAACAGGCCGTCACCCAGCCTACTCACATCAAAGGACACACTCTCCACTGGGTGGCTCACCATAACTGCCCGCCTACTGTCAAAGCCATCTCTCCCATTGCATGGTCTGACCACCACACCCTCCTCATTGATCTCAACATCACTAGGGGGCCGCCTAAGCAAGTAATCCCCCTCCCTGCTGCACTCAGCAGGAGTTTCTGCCTTCTTACCAAGGAAATGCTTACCACATTCCTCCTTGTTCCTGCCCTTCATCCCCCTTCTCCAGAGACCCCATTACTCTAGCGAGATCCTTCAAGTCCATTATCACCCAAGTGGTGGATTACATTGCCCCACTCACCATGAAGGAAGCCAAACATTCCAAGCAATCCAATGCTTGGTTCTCACAGGAGCGGCTCCAGCTGCACACCAAGAAAAGGGCAGCACACTCAGCATGGAATGCCAATCCTGCTGATTCCACCAAACAAGACTTCCAGGATATCTCTAAAGAGTACAGAAAGTCCATAACCAAAGCCAAGGTGACATCCTTCAACACAGTATAGTATGGGATATATTGACCCACTCAATAGCATTGCCTCACATCGCTAAGCTGCATTTGCACAAGAAACAGCAACCTGGCTGTGCTGGCTCCTGTGCGCACCAGGACCTCAAAACTGCATATTGGCAGCAACCAAAAAAATGGCTGCACCATCCTGCCTAGCACACTTCAGGCAAAATGGAACCAGGGGACACCCTGAAAAAGTATGTCAGTGTGTTCTGAAACCTATCAATGGAATGAAGTGAAAAATCAGCATTGCTTTGCTGCAGAAGCAAACATCCCCTTCAAAATGAAACATGTTCACCTTTTAAAAATGTTGTTTTGATGAAATTCCATCTGTTCATTCTGAAACCACTGTGATTGAACAGGCCCTGTCATGCCCAGGATATTTCACTGTGCTTCACCAAAACCAGGCATAATTCCTGACGGACAGGCCCAGTCAAACCAGCTATGAGAGAAATCAATAAGCAACTTCACTTCCACTCGTACAGGAACACGCGTTTATTTCCTTCCAAATCAATCCAAGCTCAGCGGTTCAAAGAGAATCTTACTCTCTTAGCCAGGTCAGTGGCAAATGTATCTATGCTTTAGATAAAACTCCTGCATTCAAAGAAATTACTACAGCTGCGAAGACAGTGTGGGCTGCTGAGGGTGCTGCAAATCCGAATGTAAAGAGAGAAATGCTAGCAGTTTTAACAAATGTGGAAAAATGGGCTTTGCTGACTGAAGAAAAAATTGGCCGGTTTAAAAATAAATTGTTAATGAAAGCCTGCTTACTTAGCAATGTAAAGGGTTTATATTAGTGGTGATAATACACACATAGGCTATTTTCTTTCACAGGTTGTTTTAATTCAGGAGCCAACATAAGAAATTAAAGAGTTTAAAACACATGAGCTGGATTTGCAAGCTCTCAGAAAAACCAGTCAGTCCAGTTGCCAGCCAGGAAACTTCCCCAAGGAAGGGAGACACACCGTGAATCCAGGACATGTACATGAAAATAGCCAGCTTGAAAAACTTTGAATGGGTTAGGACAAAGAATGTTCACATGCTCGTCAGACATTTGTCTGTGCTCCAGGCTACGACAATAGAAGTCCTGGGGCAATACAACCTTCAGTTAAGATGGGAAACCCCACCCTTGCCTTGAAGGAAATGACAGTTGCTTGCAGTTGGAGGAAGAAAAATAAAGGATCTAGTAACAATGGACTGCCTTTTGGTTACAAAGACTATTTTATAAAGAAACTTTAAAGACATTTTATCTCTGCAGCAAGAATTAGTAAAAATGTAAAATGTTTGCAGTTTCAAATCTAATTTTATGGGCTTTCTTTTAAAACTTGGTAGAACTCATTGCTGCATGGGGAACAGAAGTTACAAAATTTGACAGATTCCAAGGAAACTATTAATGTTGCAAACATAACATTTTGTACATACATCCCTGGGGATAATGCACATCTGTGTATGAAGTTCTGGAATTTTAGGCCAAATCTTTAATGTGTAAAATTACCAAAATGTATCACAAGGGCGAAACAAGGTCGCACAGACTGGAGGATTGGACTGGTCGGTGCTGCACATAACATGTACTCTGTGGGATTGCAAAGAGATTGTAAGTGTATAAATGTATGTTTTTGGCAAAATCAGACTTTGTAAAGTAAATGTGAGAATTTCTGGACATTGTTAAACTCACCTCATAAACCTGACATCATTCCCTTGGAAATCCAACCAGTTAAGAGCAAGGCGGAGACTAGCACCCATGCTCAATCCAAGTAGTTTAAGGGCGTGCGTAGTTAATCCTGCCCAGCCTACACTTTGATGATGTAATTTTGCACTATAAATAAGGATCCCTGACAAGACCCTAGAAACACACTCTTCCTGATATTCCTGCGCTGGTGTCCTGTTCCTGTTTCATCTATCCAGACTCCAGATCCCAACTACAAGGCCAAGCATTGCTGATTCTGCTCCAGCAAGGCCTACAATATAAAAAAACACCCATTAACAAGGGGAAACTGTGGTACCTTTGGCATCCTGATCCAGATTGGCTTGCTGCCATTCACTGCATGCTGGTGCCATCCTGCTACCCTGATGACCTATATTATGCAGTGACCAAAATTGCCAGTCCAGAAGTGCTACCCAGTAACCAGTCCAGGCCCAGCTGATCCTGTCCCGCTGATTTTGTCCGGCTGTCTTTTCTTAGACCAGATCTGTGCGGTGAACAGAGCGCTGACTGTCCAAAATCCAAAAACTGTCAGTATCAATAGGAACTATAGAAAACCATAGTATACCTTGCCTTTCCTTATCCTTAGTTACCCTCTCTAAGTCCTCCTATCCTTATCTTGAGAACTTGTGATATTGTCAGAATCATTCTTGCCACCCTGCCTTTGATTCCTAGTGTTAGCGCCGATTTTCTCCTCATTTTGTTTTGCTAGAACATAAGCCATTAGAGATTTTGATTAAATAAATGAATTTTCCATAAAGGAAACAGGGTACACCACATGAAGGGTTACAACACCCCTGTAACTGTGGAGATTCACTGGTGGCATTCTCTTTTACTTATTCATTAAATCAGTGGTCAAAGTGTACGAAAGGTGCTGGCCTGCACCCACTCCCCACAAACCCCCTCCCACACACAATAAAAATCCCCAAACACTTGCACCTGCTGTTTAAGGGAACATCCAGTGCAGTGCACTGAAAGTGCAAGTTTCAACTTCTTCCTACACTTTTATTTTAAAATGAAACCATTCCGGAACGGTTTCTTTTTAAAATAAAAGTATAGGAGCTGTAAAACGTTATTTTAAAAAGTAGAGGAGCACCGCTCCCGACCGCTCCCGACTGCTCCCGCTCACTTCGACCACTGCATTAAATCCAGTTTAAGTAAAATTTGCAATCCATTTTAAAGCCGATTTTCTGTTTTTCACTGTTCTATTTTGATAAAAACAAACCTCACTCTATCTAGCATAACTGACTCAATTTTCCAGCTAGAGAACTCATTTCAGTTCCATCGTGTACCTACGATCTATAGCTACAACCCAACTGCATTGGAATTTACAATATTTCACCCGTTTTTATTAAAAATCATTTGGGTAATTTCAGGCGGTAATTAAAGTTTGCTAATTTTCCAACGTGTTATTTGCTGCAAACATGTCTTAAAACCTGCCACTCATTTTCAAACTGTATGCTCTTGGTTATAAATTGCTTGTGATTGCTTGTATTTCTACATTGTTGCATTAGTGTGGAATCGTATTTGTTTCAAGGTTTTTGCAAACATTCATGAATTCATTCATCCATTTCTGAGTGTCATTTTTAGCATTGCGACGGGGTTTGAAATCCGTTTTCTCTCTTGTTTGGGGAGGGAAGGTCCAATTTCAAATCTGGTTTCCATTTGTCATTCCTGATTACCTGCTGTTTCTTCATATCCATTTAGAATTGATTATTTGTGGGTTGAGGTAACATTGCAGGGAGAAATTCTAACTGAAGTTCTATCTTACCTAAAATCAAAAAGTGTTCCTATTCCCTGGTGTTTTGTAGATGTGTCAATAGAAGGTTAAAATAAGTGCATTGCTTACATTCCAATTATTCTGATCACCCCATTGGTGATTGCTGCCCCACATTCAAAATTGTATGATTTCTTTTAATTTCAAATAAATAAATAAATACATATTATATTTTATCAACCAGCCTGGTTCATGGTCCATTGTGACCTGGGGTATTTGAAAAGTAGGTGTGATATGAGTGGTGTACCATCTCAATATTGAATCTGATCTATAAAACATAAGCATTTCAGTTGTGCGCTGCCTACTGGGCCGAGACTAAGGTGTGCGTCACTTGATTGAAATCCTTAACAATAGCAAACACCAAATCTGACACAAAAGCCATTTTTGCCATTTTCAGGGAATTCTAATCACCCACTCCTACTCCTCAAACATTCACCAAAAACAAAGAGTGGTGTAACAGGGTGCAAGGCGCCATGCTTCAAAAACTCAACACCCTTCATAAAAAAATTCTCGCTCACCAAAAAGCACTAAATCACTAAATAACCCACCTACAGAGCAGTACTACCGGAAACTCCCCACCTGTCTCTTTCAGAGAAATGAACGAGAACAAAGTTCTAGCCCTCCTCAAAACAATTGAACCATCCGATTGTAAAGGAGGTGCATGCCCTACACAATTTATAAAGGACTGTACCTCCCCACTCTCACCCCTTTCCTTACAGCATTCATTAATGCCTCTTTCACTGAGGGCCATGTCTGCTCCTGCCTAAAGGAAGTGTGGTTTACACCTCTTATTAAAAAACATGCACTAGACCCCACAATTTCAGTTAACTACAGACCGATTACCGACTTCTGCTGAAGATCCTGGTCAAAGCAGCCTACCTGCAAGTCCACAAATTCCTTGAGACTAATAACTTGCTGGGTCGCCGGCAATCCTGCTTCCACCCGGGCCACGGCACAGAGACAGCATTACTAGATCTTAAAAATTAAATGGATGATTTGAGGGACTCGTGCAAACCAGCACTCCTTCTGCTCCTTGAACTATCCACAGCTTTCGATTTGGTGGACCATAACACCCTATGCCACCATCTCTCCGCTGCGGCTAACTTCTCCCCATTAGCATTAACCTGGATTAGCTCCTTGCTCCAGGATAGAGTCATGAGGGTTTTCTCCAGCGAAGCCTGCGCTAACCCAAACACCATCAATTTTGGAGTCCCACGGGGCTCTTACATCTCTACAACCCTTTATAACCTGTTCACGAGGCCTCTCTTCAACATCCTAGCCACACTAGGCATTACCTACACAAATTATGCCAATGATACACAGGTTCTCATCCCTCTCTCTGGCAACTACGACTCTGACATGGAAACTCTCAAATCTATCTACTCCACTATTCAAAAGTGGATGGCTGAAAATTGGCTGTGCCTCAACGGCCAAAAAACCGAGCTACTGCTAATCGGTTCACCGGCCACACTAAAAAAGCTTGACGAACAGTACATCTCATTCATGGTAGATGGCTCCAAAGTCCCAGTCTCCAAAGCGGTCAAGATCCTGGGGGTCTACCTAGACTCCAATCTATCCATTGTCAGGCAGGTAAACACTATTGCTTTGGCTGCAGCTCCAAACTGCTCAATTCTGCAAGACCCTTCCTTTCGGAGCAGAACTGCCTCATTATAACGAGAGCAATAATTGGTTCCAGGCTAGATTATTGCAATGCTCTCCTAACAGGCACCTCTGCAAGAAAACATCTTCAAACTACAGACAGTTCAAAACAATGCCATTAGTGCTGTCACTTACATCTCCAGAGGGAACATATCTCTGAAACTAGGAAACTAGTGCATTGGCTTCCCATTAAAGAGTGTATCCTCTTTAAAATCCTTGCTCTCATGCACAAGTGTGTCCACAACAATGCACCTCTATACTTATCTCAGAGATTCTCCTGACCCAGTATAGCAAGGTCCAGTAACAGCCTACGCCAATCACCTCATCATCCCCAAGGATGTGTGCAGTGGGCTCCAGTTTTCCAGTCGTGGCAACTACCCACTGGAACTCTCTCCCACCCCATCTCAGAAACGTGGACTCACACACAGCTTTCAGGAAATCACTAAAAACTCTACTGTTTGTATAGCTAGCCCTACTGCTGGTTCCTCCTGTCTGGACCCCCATGCAATTGTTTCTACTAATGTGTCTTATAATTCGTTGATGATTGTATCTTGTAACATGCATGCTAAACGCTCGTTGTAACCCTGAGCAAACAATATCAATGTAACTAATTTAACTATAAACAAACTTCCTGAAACAGCGCCTTGATGCCTTCGGACTGTTAGTGTGCTATACAAATACAAAACATAAATAAACACACAAATAAAGTGGCAGTTTGTGAATATATTTGTGGCAGGGGTTTTAACAAGCCCTAAATAATGCTGTTTTTTTAATGGGTTCTTCGCTATGAGAACTTAATGCAAATAATGGGCCTCATTTTAAGTATGGTGGTGTGGGTTAAAATGGAGAGAATGCAGTGATAATTCCATTTCCGCTGTATTGCCACTGCATTACTGCACCACCATAATACCAGTTTGGTGGTACAGTGGAGGATTTTCTGCCAGCAAAATCTGGAGGTAATCCTCCACATTTCCACCAGAAATCGGCAACATCAGTGGAATTACTGGTGGCGGAATTACTGTGGGCAGTAATTCTGCCAAAACCCCATGGAGTCCCATGGACTCTGAAAATGGGGATTAACATTAATCTTTGTACACAGTTTACTTTATCAATTTTGTTTTGTTTTTAAAAACACATGTACAAAAACTCTCATTTCTCGGACTGAATGGTCAACGTACATCCGTCCATTTGTCGGAAGAGATGAAAGCACATATCGGATTACTAGGGACCGACATTGACAATTCGGTCCAATATACGATTCATGCAGACAAGAAGACAATGCATCCGAGATCTGAGGTTTCCTTAACAGAAGCTCAAGTGAAGATAGAGCCATACTGCTAATTCAGGATACATGAAAATGAAAAGTGGTCAAGCTCAAAAGAATCCTGAGAGAGAAACTAGAAGAGAGGGGAGCATATGTGGCAGTGTATTTTTGTATTTTGTCCAGATGAAGGCCAGAGATATCTGATTGTGACAGTATTTGTTTGACTGTACTTAAAGTTGTGGCAAAAAACAGATTTGTCGACATGATATTAATGTCATGCACTGATATGTGGATCGAGAATATCCCTGATGATACACAGCCTTTGTTAATTAAGCTGAGCAGAATCTAGTGTCTATTATTTCATGTTTACACTGATTAGCCTCAGATGAAACTGGCAAGTTTGTGGAAAAGGAGGTTTTCCGATCATCAAAGAATAGAGTGACTTTAATTTTTTGTGTGCCATACATTTGAGATGTTATAAGATAAAGAATGAAGAATGATGCACTTACTAAATCCCTATCACTCAAAATGAAAAAAAGTCTTGGAGACCGTGTTTTTTTGTTATGGTGAGAGTTTATGTATATGTGCTATTGATAACAAATACATGAATTGATAAAGAAAATGTTTACAAAGATAATGTGCCTCTGCATTTCTAATATAAGTAGCAAGACAAGCATATTTCTGCTGGCTCAATAGTGCTATAAATGTGCCATTAATCATTGCCAGCAGCGATAGAGCACTGACACCTATAAAACGCTTAATGTGCAGTGCAGGTGCAGGCTAAAGAGATGGCATGATATGATATGATATGATATGATAAAAGTCATTTATAACGTGCCTGTACATAAGTGTTTCTGGGTGCGACAAGACAAGGGAGGGAAGACGGAGGGAGGACAAGACAAACAATCTACTAGGCCTTGAGTCTTTCAGATCATGCAAGTGCGACAGTGCAAAGTGTGGAGGGAAGGGAGAGAGGGCAATTGCTATGGAGATGGATGGGGAAGTACAATCAGGGCAGCATTCCTCAAAGGCCCACAGCGAGGCCCGGGAGTTCATTTCTTGCATCTCCTGCAACAGCTGATGATCACGCTACAGCTTTCATGCTCTTCTTCCTCCTGCCTGCCTGTGATGTAAAGGTATGGTGTGTGCTTATGCCACACTGCGACCAGCCACCCCTGGAACTCAGGTACATTTTTCTTGGGCTAATGTACCTTGGGCTCTTTTTGAAATGCATGAGGACAGGCATCAACAATTGCTGCATAATGAAGATCATAAACACCTTTCTGTTTCACTGAGGGCCATGGCACGACAAACGAAGATGCACTGAAAAGGGCCTTGCATTTACATCCTGTTTCACTGGCCCTTATACACTCTTTCCTTTCTGTAAAATGGCTGCCGCGTGTTCATTTTGCTGGTAGTCAGCCCTGGGCCTGTGCCTGCTTCGACCTCATTCGACCTCATTGGCCACAATCACTGGCACTGAGAGGCAGGAGCCTGCCCATTCCTCAAAGGCCCACATCTAAGGCCCTATCTGCTCCCTATTTGTTTCCTGGCCGTGTCTCGGGGGGTCCTGCTCTACCCCCTACATGAGCACATGGAGGCTGAGAAGTACTTGCACTCCTACCGAGGCCACTGAAATCATCAGACATTTTATAATTTCCCTGAAGGTTAGTTCCCTCAACTAAACCTCTCATCCTCTACCTCCACACCTTTGACTGTCAAACCCCTCACTCTGTCTCACGTGGACACCCACCCTCAACACCTTCTGAAAAATCGGACTTAGCTGTGCCCAGTGGATGCATTGTGTTTTCATTCTGTCCAGCTAAAATCAAACTAAGCTGTGCCCAATGGCTGCAATTTGTTTTCACGCTGTACTGCTAAAATCAAACTTAGCTGTGCCCAGTGGCTGCATTGTGTTTTCATTCTGTCCTGCTAAAATCAAACTTAGCTTTGCCCAGTGGCTGCATTGGTTTTTCATTCATGCTGCATTGTGTTTTCATTCTGTCCTGCTAAAATCAAACTTAGCTGTGCCCACTGGCTGCATTGTGTTTCACTCTGTCCTGTTAAAATTTGAATGTAGCTGTGCGCACTACCTTCTGTCTCCCTTCCCTCCCATCTGCCCCCCCTTCTCTTTGTGCCCCAGTACTTCAGACTGGTGAGTGTCCTCCTCACCACTGCAGCTAGCTATGTCGCTATCTATCTCCTATTTTCTCTAACTGCTTTGTTATCTCATATCCTTCTCTTATCACTAAATCTGGCAGGAAGAAAATTAAGAAGGACACACTGGGCTCCAACCCAGGCCTTCCTATTGCAGACACCTATGTCACGGCTTCCGCCAGATGTGAATCTAACTAACATCTTTTTCTTTGTTAATGCACCTGACCTATGGACCCGCCACATGGTCTCTCCCATTGCCTCTTCCCCTATTAATGGGGGCACTCCTTGACCTCTTCACCACTTCCAAAGTCATCAATTATATCTATCTCAATGGAACTATCTTGGTTCAGGTTCCTCAACCCAACCTTCTTCTCTTTGACAGGCCCCTCCCTTGCCTCTCTAACCTTACATCTCCTGCTGGCCTGGCCCCCCTGCCTCCTGTGCCTACTTCCTCCTCTACATAAACTCCATTGCCCACTGTGCCTTCCTCCTCCTCTGCTCAGGCTCCCTTGTCCACTGTGTGTTCCTCCTCTTCTGCACAGGCTACCTTGCCTACTGTGCCATCCTCCTCCTCTGCACAGGCGTCCTTGTCCACAGTGCCTTCATCTTCTTCTGCACAGGCTCCCTTGCCGATTTGGGCTTCTGCACAGACTCCCTTGCCCACTGTGCCTTCCTCCTCCTCCTCTGCACAGGCTCCCTTGCCCACTCTGCCTTTCTTCTCCTCTGCACAGGTTCCCTTGCCCACTGTGCCCTCCTCCTCTGCACAGGGTGTGTTGCCCACTGTACCTTCCTCCTCCTCTGCACAGGTTCCCTTGCCTTCCCCCACTGTCCCGGCTCCCTTGTCGGCCTTAGTTCCTCAGCCATCCTTTACTATGCCTCTGGCCCTCTTGCCACCTTCAGGGGGACCACCATCCGTTGTGCTCCCCCAAGGAAGACCTTCAATGATGGCAAGCTGCTCCACATTGCCACGATCAACACTCGCTCCGCCGCCAAACACTCGTCTAACATCCAAAACCTCCTCGAAGTCATGGATCTTGATGTGCTTGCCATCACAGAGACATGGTTCAAGGGTAGCTCTGTCACAAGCTTTGGCACACTCCTCCCTGAAGGCTACAAAATCCTCTCTGCGCCCAGGCCAAAGAAGACAGGTAGTGGAGTGGCGCTGATCTTCCCAGAATGGATATCCATGTCCATCATCCCTACTCAGTCCTACTCCTCCTTCGAGTGCCTAGTCTACAGGCTCTCACTCTCCTAAATCCTCGCATTTTATGGCCACCTTCTATCGGCCACCAGGACAGTCCACTCTCTTCCTCTGAGAATGAGCTGACCTGGCCTCCTCTCTACTTTCCGCTTCCTCTCAACTCCTACTGATGGGTAATTTCAACATCTGTCTGGACTCTCCTGACTCCTCAGGACCTTTCCGCAAACTACGTGCCACTCTCTCCCTTGCTATCATACAGGGTGGCTCCACGTACATCACGGGCCACACTTTGGATGCTCTACTGACATCCCTCTTTCTATGCCTCTCATTACCTCTCTCTCTCTCTTGGACCTACCACTTGCTTCTCTCAACACACCTGAAGCTCTCCTCTACTCTTGCCACTCGGCTTCAAAATCACCAAACCCATGAAAAAAGGGAGAGCCGCTGCCTGTGCCGCCACCTATTCTCCTCCCATTCCTGCGACTGACTCCCACCCTGGCACAGCCCTTGCTAACCTCAATCTCTCCATCTCCAACACTCTTGATACTCTTGCCCCTGTCATGAGGGTCTGACTAAAGCCTTCCAAGAAGTGCAACTCTTGGTACGACTCCGATCTGACGGCCCTTAAACGCAAGTGTAGGGCATCTGAGTGGAAATGGAACTCTTTGAGCAGACTCTCTGAAAAACTGGCCTGCCACCTCCTTAAAGGCAATACCCACTCTGCTCCAAGAAAAGAGTCTTTATTCAAGCCTGCATCCCTGCAGCATCAAGCAACACGGACAAAAGTCTTTAAGGAATTGGCCAATCTTGCAGCAGCCTCTTCTTCTGTCACACCCACCCAGGACCTTTGCTCGGCCCCGGCTGCACACTTCTTCAAAAAACAGACATCCTTCCTCCCTCTCTTCCAACTATCTTACAGGCTACCCTGAGCTACCTCCTCCTCCTCGCTCATATCTGACTGTCTGTCTGCTATTCAGTCATGGTCTGCTGCAAACAACCTCTGCCTCTACACCAGTAAGAATGGGATTGTTCACATTGGGACTCCTGCTCCCGCTTTCCCACTGTCACGCTGGCCGGCTTCCATTGGCCTTGCACCCTGTCTCCAGAGCCCTAGTTCTCTCTAGGCTGGACTACTGCAACAGCCTCTTTCTAAATCTGTGTTCCTCGCCTCTCCACCCTTTGCAATTAATCCAGAACAGGACTGCAAGACTTGTCCTTGGCCTCATGCCCAGGGACCGTATCTCTCTAGCCCTGAAATCTCTCCACTGGCTCCCGGTGGATACAAGAATGAAGTTCAAGATACTCTGCATCGTCCACAAGGCTTTCTGGGGCTGGCGCCCACACTACATCTATCTCTCTCTTCCAAAATACCTTCCTTCTCAAGCCCTTCATTCAGCTACCTCAAACTCTCTGAGGATCAGACGTTTCTCCAGGCAGAGAGTGGGGGGTAGATCTCTCCTCTGCATGTGCCTCCCTCTGGACTAGCCTCCTTGTCGCTCTCAAACTTTAGCCGAGCCACCAAAAGTTCACGAAGCAGCTCAAGATCTTCTGTTTCTCCTTTGCTTTCTCTCTCTCTGCCCTTTTGACCTACCTGTCAGCTGCGCCGACTGGTTGCTTGGCTACCCTCAGTGGCTCACTGGGTACCAGGCTCCTCCATGATGAGTTTACCCTGCACTGCCTCTGTGCTTATGTGCACTTAGGGGCTGTAACTGTAACTCTATGGTCACCTTCCTCACTTACCCAGAACCACACTGCCTTGGCGGCACTTATTCAGAGTAATGGTAATGGTAATGCTTATTTGTATAGCGCCTATACACAGGCACGTGTTTCAAAGCACTCAAGGTGGGTGGGAACGTGGGGGAAAACAACATTCATTCAGAGCCCTTGAAATTCTGAAACAATAATAGTTTGCACAGGCAGAGTAAGTGCACATAATACAATAACAGTTGAGACAACAGCAAATAGGTCTGACAACGATTCTGCAGTTTTCCAAGTGCAGTTAGGGAGTGAAGACAGGGGGGAACAGACATATGATCTTCAGGCAGGTACATTCAAATCGTGCAAGTGCACAGATGGATACAGGGGAGTGGGAGGTTGAGAGGGTGGGCACGTCCAGGGAGTGGAGGATCCACGTGCACCCAGTCAGTGGAGACTGGGGTAAGTGCCGAAATAGCAACTCTCTTGGATCATTTCTCAAGTGCAGTGAGGATGAGGCGAGTTCAGGGCCCAGTAGCAAGTGCAAAGGACTGGCATGGGTACCAGAGACCTGTGAAACTCTGAGGTACACCGGGCGGCCAGTCAACAAGCTGTACGGAAACGAGGAGGGAGAGAGGGAAAGAGGAGAGATGTGTTACCAGGGTAGAGGTAGAGGGAGCGAGAAGAAAGAGGAGAAGAGGAAAGTCTTGAGTAGTTTTGTTTCCTCACAGGAAGGCAAAGGAAGAGAGCCCAAGGAGGGCAGCCAGAGTGAGAGAGGGAAAGCGGGAGCAGGGGTCCCAATGAGAAGGATCTCTGTCTTAGTGCCATTAAGGCAGAGATCATTAGCGACACATCATGACTGAATCGTGGAAAGACAGTCAGGAATGAGCAAGGAGGAGGCTGAGGGGAGCCTGAAAGAAAGCTGAGCGTCATCCGCATAAAACTGAAAGTTAGAGAGGAAGGTAGAGATCAGGTGGGCCAAAGCCAAGTAGACATTGAAGAGCCAGGGTGAGAAATTAGAGCCCTGGGAAACAACATATGTGGAGAGAAAAGACCAAAATTGGAGCTGGGAGGGTCCGTCCAGGAGGAAGGAGGTCAACAAATCCAGGGCCTGATCTGTAATTCCCAGGTTCTTACAGAGTCGATTGATCGGGATGGCTTGATTGACCATGCGAAAAGCAGAGGAAAGGTCAAAGAGGATAGGGACAGAAGGGAGGCTGGATTCACGATTAGTGAGAAGATCATCACAGGTGTTTAGGAGAACAGTTTCCATGCCTCTGGCTGCTCTGAAGCCACACTGATGGTCATGAAGACAACCAATAGATTCAGTGTGGAGAGTAAGCTGGGATATGGCCAGCTTTTCTAGGAGTTTGCCCAGGAAAGGACTGCTAGAGATTGGGCGATAGTTTGCCGGACAGGTGGGATTGGCACAAGGCATTTTAAGGAGAGGGTACACCCTCCTTACTGACCCAGGTATACTGAGCATAGGCAGGTCATCAACAGGAACAAAGAACAGACCATAAGCCACACAGACACTTGATTACAATTTACTTGACTCTTCAGCATTGGCAAAAGAAGATGAACCAATACCAAACTGCTACTGCAAGCTCTCTGTTTGGCCAGCAGAACACAGGCATATTGCTGTTGAATGTCTTAACTACAACACACAAGGGTGCAGTGCAAAAGGTTTTAAATGTGACCAGACTATTGGCTCTAACCTTAGTAGAACACTGATTTCTTTGGGGGAGAATAAGTAATGGAATCTTCCTGTAGCCAACACACCAATGTGGTTGATGATTATGATGTGATACCCAATACAAGTCAGACACCAAAACGTGAAATGGATTGTTTTGGGGCATTTGCAAATGTGAAAAAGACTGCAGCATTAGGCAGCGAGAGGCCCAGAAAAAATTCTGAAATGTGTTGCCAATTGCTCTATAAATGATTTTGTATCCTAGTACTGTCTCACAGGCACCCCTTGTCAAATGTTCTCAGGTTTTATCAAAGGTTGTGAGATCAATGTAAAGTTCTCTGGTTCTCTCCCCGTGCTCAGCCACCTTTAAACATGCTCAGGTTATTTCCTAGGGAACAGCCACCCACTAAGGTTCTCAAGTTCTATCAGAGGGTGCAGCAACCCCATAAAGTTCTCCGGCTCTATCACTGGGTGCAGACACTCAATAAAGTTATCAGGCCATCTCACAGTGTGCATCCACCCAATAAATATATATGGCTCTGTAACAGGGTGCAGCCACCCACTTCAGGTCTCAGGCTCTCTGACAGTTTGGATCTACCCACTTAAGTTCTCCCTCTGCTATCGCACATACTGCTGCCACTCCTGCAGGGTGGGAGTCTCACTGTAAGGCAGGTATTTCCAAATGTCTACCTATTTCCTTCTACTGCAGAGTGACCTACATGAGCGAAGATGGGTGAAGCACCATGTGGCTCCTCAAATTGTATGCCACACAGCTCCACCCATCTCACAGAATGTCTGCAATAAAGGCAATCAACCCAGCCAATTGCTGCTTCTTGAGGCAGCACTGACAACAGGGGCCTGCTGCAGGCCCCAGATGCCAGTGGTGCAGGGACTGATTTGGTAGACTATAGGGGTGGGGCGATTGAAAGGTGTTCCTGAAACCAATTCAGTGTTTCACCGCAGCACAGGGCTATTAGGACCTTCTCTATTTCCACCACTACTGGAGGGGTTGGTGATAGCAGCCTTGTTGCTAGGAACCTCAGTATGAATGGGACGTGTTTGCTGATGAATGTCCTAACGCCACTGAGTAACCTATTTCCTTTTGGCGATTGTCCCAACGGTGCGCACCTTGCACTTTCCATTAAGTACCCGCTTCAACTTTTACCTAAAGCCCTTCACCATGCAGAATATATCAGACTCCTCCCACATGATGGTCTTTCGCGTGGCAGGGCAACATGTTCCCACATCTCAGCCCCATGTGGGATATGTGTTCGGATGATATCACTATTCCTTTTGGAATTTTGATGATTCATTTTCTTACTCTCTAAGGGCAGACACACAGAGGCTTCTCCTTTACAACCTCTGCATCCCCATCTTCTATTTCCTCCCCCCTTCCAGGTAGTTGCATCACTTACTATGACAACTCCAAAGGTACAGGTAGATCCTTCCCATAGGACTCCTCCTGACAGACCTCCCCATGGCATCTGCACCCTGATCCTGCTGGGTAGAGAGCACTTTTTTTCAGTGCTCAGCCCAGCCAGCCCACATGCTGCCTTCAGAGTACTTATTTCAGCCTCCCAAATGAGTAAATGGCAGCCCGCTGCTCCACTGGACCTAGTCCTGTGGATGCTTGCACAATACCTGCTTGCGCAAAAAGAAGCCATACCTCCCCAACATCCAGGGCAAATTCAACAGAGGCTCTGGCTTGCTTGCCTCTCCAGCCTCTGTGAAAATGTTCACAAGAGGCCCTGCTATACCTGCTTACATCAGATCTTCCACCCACAGCACCTCATCCTCTGCTCCACTGCTAAATGAACAAATTGGTGATTCTATGTGGCTCGTGCCCGGAACCAGGGCCAACAAACAACACAAGTGTTGCAAAAGTACTACTGAGCAGCAATAGAGTAGGGGAGAGCAGAAGTTTCTAAATGTTACTCTTCACCAAGCACTTCAACCAGCGCAGCAATGATCCAGTCATAAAAGTTAACAGGATATACAAATGAATTGCATACCTGCTTCCCTTTCTAGGGTAGATTTGCTGAGGGGAGGCTATCGCCTTGGGGATGTGTGAACCAGTATTTACGGCTCCAAACAACAATAGTGCAGTTGTACCAACTTAAAATGAGTGTCTGTAAAATATAGGTACTTTACTTAAATCAAGGCAACTAGTCAAAAAAAGTATCTTGCCCAATTTGTCAAAATGACTAACCAAGCCCACCCCATTATGCAAATACATAGATCAAAGCAAACATATATATGTGCGGATGACTTTAAAAATAAATTACCGGAGAGAGGAAAAACAAGCAGAATTGTCGACATTAAGGTAGAGAATGGAGTCCTTGCTGTCTCTAGAGCAAATGTTATATAGACCACGGGACACTTCCTAGAACAGATCTTTTTTATAGAGGCCTATAGTGCATTCACAACTCTCCTTAAGTCTTTGGAGTGGCTTGACAGCATTGGGCCAGGCTTCCTAGCACTTTTTCAATGACACGATTCATAGTTTGATGATAAAAAGCAGGACATTTGGACTTTATGATCCATTCAGTGAGTCGATCATTAATGTATGACCTGAGTGTTGAGTGACAAGCACTACGTGGCTCGACTGGATGTCCTGGGTGCTTGGCACAGCAATTCATAGGTGACAGGGAAGTCAGTTTGTGACAGCAGATCGGCAGTGTTTCCATGTTGGCTTGGTCCTCTAAATGTGGATAAAATCAAGAAATGATGAGTTCTGCAGCACGCATTGCCAAAGGTAGAACCTTTTGACTTGCAGAGTTATCAGTCCTTTCACCAGGCGCCTTGAAAGACAATAAAGTGTGCCCTGCATTTCACAGTCCAGGGAAATACTCCACAGATATGTGTAGGGTCAGCCACAGTCCTGGGAAGGGCACGTGTGTGTCTGCAGTCTCCAGCAAGCTTTTCTCTCAGTTGTCCTCCAGAAGAGGAGGGAGAAACAAGTTCCCCTGCAAATCTTATCTTCACCCTACATAGGGACTTGGAGACGCTGTTGCTCTAAAAATAGATATGTCTTGATATTTTTTCTTTAAAAATGAATCTAAAAGAGGATACACCAAATGGTGGGTGTCAAATCCTAACAGACAGTAAGTCTATTTCAAGCATCCTTTTAAAGAATCCTGTATTGCATTATATACCTATAATATGAACAGCTATACATCTCAAAACCAGTCCATATCAACCTGTAGCCACAAACGACACATTCCTGATATCTTTGACAGAGATACATTTCATAAATGTGTATTGCAACTATTACTGAAACTGTTCAGAGTGCTTTATGTGGTTAATGTGATACGATATAAGTCATTTACAACGTGTCTGGACACAAGTGTTTCTAGGCGTGACAATACAAAGAAGGGGAGACAAAGGGAGGACAAAACAAACGATGTTACTAGGCCTTGTGTGATTCTTTTTGTGCAAGTGAGAGGAATGTGTTGAATGAATCCCAAAATGCTTGGTTTATTTATAAATGTATTTATTTGTTTGTATGTGGAAAGAACAAGAAAAGGGATTGCATAACAGTAAGTCTATCTGCTAGCCGTGTCCCCTTTGCTACATTGTTTTTCAAAACAAATATGATCTCCTTGCTTTGCTTCCATCAACGCTTGGTCCGCTTTATCAGTATTGGAATTTTCACTGCACGTAGCAACTTGCTAGTACTATTGCTGAAACAGTACTAGAAGAGCACAGGAAAACATAAACATACACAATATTGTGTACTGCAAGTTAAAGCACCAACGTCTTTTTATCATTTGGCCCTCTCTCATCTTCTTCAAAGAAGGTCGTTCTCAAGTGACAGATAAAGACAAGATTGACTTTAGCTCAACTGTAAACAGGAAATATACTGTTTCATGGTCTTACTAATTACATGAATGACATAATTATCTTTTAGATTGCGATTGGCTAACAGAGAAACAGGGGTGGACCCTTAATATCTGAGGATTCACCGAAGGGTTAGCCGTTCTGAACTACAAAGCAGAAGAGCCTGGAGGACTGCTGCATCTTTCCACAATCTCACAAGATCTTTGAAGATCTTGACCTGCTTGGGTAAGAAAAGCAAATCTATTGAATGAGCCTATTTTGTTGGGTGCCTACCCCAGTGGACCTCAGCGCCCTCTCCTTGATGATTGCTGACTTAAAAATCACAGTCGCATGACTGAGTAACAACGGAGATTCCTGGCTCCCTTACTCCGTTTGAATTCAAAATGCAAAAAACTGGGGGACTCTTAGAAACGGCACACGCTGACAAACAGGGATTTAACCCATGACTATCCAATCCAAGTATTCAACTTATGAATTGTAAACCGAACTGACTAGCCCTGATTTGAAAAAGACGCAGACTTCGAAAACACGTGTAATCTTAAAGGGCAATCTTTCGAATCAATGCACAATTAAAAGCTCAAAGCCTACAACTTGGAGAATAAGAGGCAGTGTTTTTCTTTCTTTTTCTCCTCCATGACAAGGGCGCATGATACTAGCTACAGTAACACAGTTTTTTGCATATTTAATGAGCCGGCAAAGACTGTTATTCTAGTCTTTGGGCCTTGAAATGGGAGTTTGCTAATTTTCCAGAATTCTCATTTTTAATGTTTGCTTCAATAGTTTGGATGCAAAATGAATTTACAAAGATTAACTGACTTGGAGATAAGAAGCAAAAAGCATTAACATGCCTTCACCCCAAGTCAGTAATCTGCTCACTGGGCTACAAATTGGTCAATGTTTCCAAATTCTAATTTTGTGACTTTTCAATATTTGTGGGGCTGAAATAGCCAATGTTTTAGCAATTGTTTTCAAAATATATTTTTTATCCATAGCTGTAGATTGTTATTAGTTTGTTCTTAGTTAAGTGCCCATAGAAGCTATGGACATTTTGACAGACTCCACTCATTTATTGCTATGTTTCTATATATGAATATAAAATACACTATACTGGAAGTGCAAACACTTGTTGGTTTGTTGATAAAACAATGTAAGGAAGATATTGATAACATCTAATGTTTATCATAGACACATGGGTAATAGGATTCATTATTTCTGTCCAATAGTAAGCATGCCAGATGCCCAGGGATAGTAGTTTCTTTTGTACTAAAGCACAGACACCCAACTCTCACCAGAGCCTTGCTTCAGGTACATCACTATTGTCTGCTCCAAACCTGTCAAGGCGCTGATCAGCATTTAAACTGCTTTGGGGTGGAGGTTATGCCCCTGCAGGCAATGTATGATGTAAATCATGACAAAAGGACATTGCATGGTTTGGTCACACATTTACCATCCTCTGCTGTATTATACCCAGCGTCTTGGATATGCAGAAAGTCAGGGGTGTTAAGAAGGAATTGATGAACAGTAAGACCCAAGATATCCAAGTATTCTTCTTTTAGGTTTCTCGCTTATTGGATTCGCTGAGCTGACCCTCACTCCAGTCAGTCCACCACCAAGGGGTATCCAAGCTAATTATTCCCCTTTCAAATATTGCATTTTTGTCTCGCAGTTTCGCCTGAAGAGTCTGTCAATTCCCCAGCCCCTAGGGGAAGCCAGTTTCTCCACCTAGGAAAGGTGTCGATAGATTTCCTGGGTGTAACTGGGCCTGTGTGTTGTGGGAGCATCTTCCAAGGCAAAGGACTACAGCAGATCTCTCGCAACTGTTGGCTAATTAGGAAGATAGAGGGGGGTGCAGTATGATCAGCAAATTCAGTTTTGCAGTTTAACTAATGCATTTATGAATGATTATATTTGTTTTAATAAGATATACTCTTATCTTTACTTCAGCACTGCTCCTAAATTAACAAAAGGATCAGTTACCTGACCATCATATTTATGAAGATATTTTGTTTTACAATGTTGCTGGTTTTCTCCTCAAAGAGATTCCCTTTTATTCTAACATTTAGCATAATTATATTTCTAGATATGCTAGCAATAAATCCTTTTTAGAGCACCTTCCTTACACAACAGATCTGCCAATCAAAAATGGATGCACTCTTTGTAAATGAATAATTGTCTGGGGCACTTTTAATGTGTAGCCCCATGGATACAAACATTAATTTAGCTTTAGCAGACTGCAGATCCACTCCATACTTTCCCTTATACCATAATACGTAACTAATAGGGTGGGATGTGTCAATAGATTTTTGTATAATGTTAAAGAGATCCCTTTCGACCAATTATGCTTTTGAAGGAAACCTACATGAGACACTATTACTCAACATTTGCATGTCTACATTCCCTTGCGGTGTATATGAACTGTGAGGACTAACTGCCGCTGGCATGGCAATTACTAATGTCCAGTAGAAGGTCTACATGGGGAGTTGTATACATGGATGTTAGCAAGTTCACTTCCACGTACAATGGAATCGTGGCTCAACTGGGTAGAAACTCATCAGCACCACTTTTAAAACATAGAGTGCTGTTTGAAAGTTAGACTTTTTATCTGATCTGACTGATCGGTCCACACGCACTCCGGCGGTTGCCGTGATCCCCTCCGGAGGATAAAACATCTAATGTGCCAGAAGGTCCCATATTTCTACCAAGGGCTAAGCTTTAATGCCTCAATGCCAGAGCCCCGGGGGAATCCCCTCCTGCTGCAACCCCCATCCCCCGGGCATGGCAGCCGAGCAGCTGATATGAGCACGAGGGCCACCCAACCTTTCCAAGTTCCCTAGTTCCATGCCCGACACCTCACGCCAGGTACAGCGCTTTTACAGTGATCTCACAACTGCAGCAAGTGTGTCTGCAAAAAGATAAAAGATCAGGACTATATGAACCTTATTTCCAAAGATAAGACAGCAAAGTCCTTTGTGAGTTTTACACTTCAATACTGGTCCAGGTGGTTCAAATCCTAAGAGATATCCTCCGAAAATATCCCTGTCATTTGCATTTAGTTAGCAGTGATGCCATCAGCTGGAAAACATAACCATGTCATAGGGTGAAAAGCTGAAATTGATCCATAAACGAGCCTAAAACCTAGATCCAAAGCTTCGTGGAATGTAGTCGGTGAAGGCCTTAAACTGCAGAAGATGGCAGCGAAAATCTTAACCAGGCCTCGCTATCCAGAAGGTCAATTTCCAGTGTTGGTGATTGACAATTTAAAAGATTCTGCTTTACTTGTTTTAAATACCCTCATCTGTAGACTTGCATAAACAAAGTTACCATTGCAGCTCCCACTTGACATATTGGGACTGATTGAGGCACAAGAAGCAAGGTGGTTTCCTGCAAAGCAAATTTCAATCAAGAGGTCAAAGGATACATTGGGGAAAAGCTGCTGGCAGTGCAGAAAGGTAGTGCTTTCATCCTAAGATTAAATTAAAACCACTGATAGAAGGTCCTGTTGAGCGCAGCTGAAGCAAAACACAACCACTTCCTTACAAGTGAATACAGATCATTAATATAATAACGACTACTCATCTCGGGAAAACACATGTATACATTTATTTGTATAAAGCAAAAAAATTGAATATGAATTTTCTAGTTTTTATTATACAGTACGAACTATCTGGTTTGGCTTTGAGCATGACAGTGCTTTGCTCAGTTGCCCAGTGTAGCTATAGTTACACAGTGAAACATTCAAATAGTTTGTTTCTTTACTTTATCACCGACCCAGAAGCATCAATTAATGGGTGCCAACGTTCACATTTGTGATTCCTACGCTCTCCTGTGCACATTTGAAAGTCCTGTGCTTCTAAACGCCAGTATTTTACCACAATGGCAAGCAAACACTATTTGGGAACTCATGCCTGCCGTCTTGGGATAATGCACTTGTAAGAGGCCCTGAAATTTTGAAAATCCGGGCGATCCTCCCTAGCAAGTGGAAATCCTTCACAGGGATTCCCCTCTTCATCTAAGTAGGTGAATCCCCCCATCATGCAAATAGAAAAGCAACTCCAGCTCCTCCTCCTCTTCTCCTTCGCCTCATATCATTGCTTGGTCACCATAAGAAAACCACAAACAAGTAAACAGCGAGAAAAGAAATGCACTCAACAGGCTAATCAAAATGAGCCTACTACCATAATATCATACTACTAAGACAAACACTACTTCGTGATAAACATACACAAACAACACAACTCATGTGGGGAGATGAGACAATGACAACACAAACGCAGGGCGAATTTTGGAATGTGTAAAGAAATATTTGGTCTGTTGGTTTTCATTTCATGATATGGCTATGAACAGTAAGCCTTGGTGTCCTTGTTAAAATGTAATTGGTGAAACAACAGTGAAAAGGCACAAGAGGAAAGAGCAAAGTCTTTTTTCCAAAAACACAGTAACAACACACATCACAAACACAAAAGCAAAATGTCACAAAACTGGTTTTAAAAACGGACTAGGGACCAACACAGTAGACAAACAAATGTACTTCTATAACTTCACAAAACTACTCAAAACTTTGCTCAAATGTTCTGAACGCTCTCCAAGCATCCTACAAGTGTAAGCCTGCCCTGTGCAATCCTCCCCTCACAGGCTAGTAAAATCCACAAAGGAAAACAAAGTGTGATCGGTCTTGTACAGATGGTCAAACTTCCATAAGGAGATTTGAGGGCTCTGATTGGATGAACAAACTCATCAAATTTGCCAGTGAGGCCTCACATTGGCTGGGTAATTCAGGCGATTAAACCAGAGGTGTTACAGGCTAATCATTACAAGAGACAGGAAAACGCCTCATAAAATCGACGGTGTTACAACAAAACTAAAAACCCATCCTATAATGATGATACAGGACCAACTTCATCAACATGCTTTTATGAGCCCACAAATTGAGGGGGCTTAATTAAGGGATAGCCCCTGCCATCCATAAATGTGGGTGAAGATGACCACTCTGTCACCTCACTGAAAATTATAGATCAAAAACATCCATTACAAAGATTTGTTCTGTTGGACAACTGTACCATTGCTTGTGATCTCATTATTGTTTCAAGAACAGTAGCATTTTAATATAATTACCAAACAACAGTTCTCAAAAAGACATTGGGCCTCATTACAACCACGGCGGTTCAAGAACTACAGTACCGGTAAGCATGTTGGTACTCTAGTTCCCAGACTGCCATACTACGTGCTTTGCTCGCGGGTGCCGTTGCACCCGCCAGGTTTTTCCTGGCGGGTGTAACAGCACCCGTGAACAGAGCAGGTCGGATGCACCGGCACAACTCTGAATGTGCCGGTGCATCCGACGTTTCTGCCCTATGGGGCAGAATGGGGATCGGGATGCCCTTGATTCCGGCACCCGAAAATGGGCAGTTACCGGGTCTGCCGAGTTCGGCATGACCCAGTTTTTGCCGTTCGTGGGTGCCTGAAAAAATGCAACTCCGGCGGCAGCCATGCCCTTAATAAGGGCACGGCTGCATGGCTGCCGCTGGAGTTGCATTTTTTCTGGCGGCCAGAAATGGGCAATTACCGGGTCATTACGGCTTTGCCAGACCCAGTATTTGCCCATTTTTGGGCGCCAGAAAAACATCTTCCCCATTCCCATTTGAGCCCTACAGGGCTCCAATGGGAATGGAGAAGCCGGATGAACAGGCACCGTTGTTACGGTACAACGGTGCCTGTGCATCCGAAAAGCTGTGCTCGCGGGTGCCTTTCATTCCACCAAGTCAGACCTGGCGGAATGAAAGGCACCCACAAGCACAACTCGGAGTTTGCTGGTCCAGATACAACGGTACCAGCTAGCTTACCATTACCGTTGTATATGGACCAACAAGCTTACTGGCAAGCTCATAATGAGGCCCATACACCCCACAGTTAAGCCCTCATAAGCACTGTGACATGTTCTTATATCCGTGCAGGATCAAGGAAATTGCTCTGATAAAACTGTTCTTAAATATGTGTTAGTGATCTTTGTGTTTCCTAACAGTCACTTATTTATTTATAGGGTTTTGCATCGCACTACCAACCATGCTGTTTCACATGGGGGTGCTTGGAAGACAGACAAACAGAAAGAGGAAGAAATAGAAAACACAGAGGCAGTTTGCATCAGATTGTGCTGATAAACAAAATAAACACAGTGGGCCTCATTCTGACTGTGCCGGTCCAGTAACAATGGTGCCGGTAAACCTACTGACAATGTTGTTACTGGACTAGCACAGTATGACTCTGAGGGCGGGTGCCGTCCTGCCCGCCAGGGTCAGACCTGCCGGGCAAAACGGCACCCACCTGCAGAGTTACACGGAAGCACCAGGACCGTTATTAACGGTGCCGGTGCTTCTGTGGTCCCCATTGCCGTTTGTGTCCTACGGGACTCGAATGGGAATGGGGATTTACACTTTAAAGGCACCTGACTTTCCGGAACGCTGGGGTTGTAATCCCCCGGTGTTACCGGCAAGCCAGGCACCGTTAAATCTTGCAAGACCGGCGGCAACCCACTGGTAGCATCGGCAGGGTTACTGCCGGACTTGTAATGAGGCACAGTGTCTAGTTTGTGTGGAGGAAAGCCTCTTTTGAACCTTCTACCAGTTTCAGTTAAGTACTGTTCCTCTAAAGTACCCAGGATCACTCAAGGACTGTTTCTCTAAAGTAACCAGCATTAGTCAAAGTCTCTTTCTACAAAGTACCCAGGATCAGTCACATTACTGTTTCTCTAAAGTAACCAGGATCACTCAAGGACGGTTTCTCTAAAACGCCCAGGATCAGTTGCAGGACTATTTGAAGAGGCCAGGTGGACTTAATAATGAATCACTGTGACAAAAGGGAATCCAGCAACACTTTGCACCATCTCATCCTGAAAAGTCTCTTTCCTATAAAAGCCCACGTCTCCGCCCCCTCTCCCTGTCTTCTGCCAATTCTTCTCCTCCCTACATGACCACCATTTCCCGCTAATTTAAAGCTGTTGCTGATCTCTACAGCACTTATCAAGCTCTTGATAACTGTGCAGCTCTACTGATAGTGCTGATTCATTTGTTTTTATTTAAATGCTAAATGTCTTTATCCATCATAGAGTGAAAAACATTCAAGGCATACCATCATGTTCCCTTCTTCCCTCACACCAGTACCTCGTTCCTTCTGCCTTTTTGCCTCCTTTATCAAGACAGGAACATGGTAGAGTGCTCATATGTTGGCAGCGCAAGCTTTATAAGATGATGATACTAATTACATAAAAGTAAATAGAACGGTAATACCAGGGATGTCAATTGGGGGTCGCCAGAGGTCGCAAGAGTGACCTCTGCCACTCCCCCAGCGACCTCTGGCATAAGACTGCAACCTCTGGCCTGGACCAGAGCCTGGATCTTGCACTTTTTGATAAATAGTTTGTTACAAACAAGTTATAAAAAACGAGCAAGCTCCAGTCCAGGCCAGTGGAAGCAGCAGCATGGTAAGCTGGTGCCTTCATGTCTGTTACTTGAGCTATGGTTGCTTAGCAACCATAGCTCGAGCTCGTCCGGGGCTGAGGCAGGGGAAGAAGAGCAAAGTGGGACTGGAGGCGGCAGTTTAAGGAGAGTCCCCAGGTCCGTCACGAGGGAGGGTCAGTTGGGCAAACTGCCCAGGGTCTCATGCTCAGGGGGCCCTCGTGCAGCTGCAGGTGTCACGACAATAGATTTGTGTGAGGTGTGAGTGTGCCATTGATTTACTAGCTGCAGCGCCAGCCTGCAGGCAGCAGAGACACAACAAAACAAAAGTTAAGTGAAGTCAGAGCAGGGGGGCAGGGGTCCGCCCTGCGGCGCTCACTCAAGATTCTTGTCAATTTCACAAGGTGTGAATTACGCCATCAACAACTGGCTGGCCTGGCCTCACTGCCGCCAACCCGGCGCCAGTACAGGCCGCCCATGCACATTGGGTCTCTGGCAGCTGGCTGGGTGGGTCAGGTGCGGTGCCACACTTGAGCACATGCTGCCTGGCTGGGAGGCGGCTGGGACTGGACCTGTGGCGTTGGTCTGTTGTTTTTGGAGCTGCGCTGTGGTGCCTGCCATGCTGCTGGTTGCTTGCTTCTTGGCCGTTAACTAAGACTCAGACTCCAGACCAGGGGGCCCTAGTCGGCGAGGCGATGGCAGGCCTGGGGATCCACGAGTCTCTTAAGGAGACAGACTCATCTGATTTTGTGCCCCTGAAATAAGTAACTAAAGTGCTGCCGCTGTTGTTTTCTTTTAAAAATGTATATTTGATTTGTGCTGGCTTTGTGTGTCCTGCCACACGGCGATGCCCTGCTTGTGCTATTGCTTCAGCACGTTGGAAGCATCAAGCGTGTCGCCAGTCTGACAATGGGGCATAGAAAAATGGTCTTCCTCAGAGCGGGCCCAGCTCTTGCTGTCGCCATTTGATGCTCTGTTGTTTGAGCACCAGCAGACGTGTGACTGAAATACACCGACTGGATGAAAATGCTCCATTCAGAGGAAACAGTGCAAAGCTGGCAGTTTTGCCCTCCAGGTGTGCATTTGCGTCTTAAACATTTGTGACCTTATTGTTTTCCTCCTGGTTTGGGAATGAAATCCAGATCGCTAGCTTCTTAAATCCAGCAATGTGCCAGTATGCTATTGTAGCATACACTTCTTGCAGATTCAAAATTTCCTTTTGTCTGCAGCCCCAAGGCCGTGTTTTCAGTCCACTTGTGTCAGAACCCAGCAATGCATACCAGAACACTACTGTAGCACTCTCTGTTGCAGTGTCAATATAGCAAATTCAATAACACCACGCTCTGGCTGCAGTTTCTGAGCCCCTGCCCTTGTCCGCGCTGACACTCCTTGGCAACGTTGTGGGGCAATTTCGGCTTCGCCCAGATTTATAGGGCCAAACCTTGCCTGAGGGCAATTTCTCTTGGGCGTCCCTTTGTTCCGCACCGGGGACCCCAACCCTTTCAGTTGGCAGCCTCCTCTTAGATCGACTTTTACTTCTTTGTGCCTTACCATTTTGCATGAATATGCTGACTGGTATATTCCTATTCTTGGTTCCCATAAGTGGAAGAGGGAGGGCTTGACCCTCCGTGGCACCCTATGCCCTGGGTCAGGCAAGTTCAGTCCTCTTTGCCACCTTTCTTGCCAAAACGGTGGTTGCCTTCTCTGGCATGTGTTACGTGACACTTCCACAGCACCCTGGCCAGGCCGGTCATGGAGCTGCGAACCTGCGACCTCAAGTGACATCTGTCCCCAGGGGGCATCCAAGGATGGCAGATGATTTTGTTAGCATCACAACGGTGACTTGAGGTTGCTGGGGGCCAGGGAGAGGCAGGGGAGAGGGGAATATAACCTTTCAAGTCTGTTTTTATTTAAGTGGGTTAATGTGTTTTATTCATGAAGGCTGTTGTCAAGAAATGATGCATGAGATGCGGGCTGTGGTACAGGTGAGCACTGTGGAATAATTAATTGATGTGCAGCACGCCTGCATTATGAGCCTGAAGTTGCATGTGGGTTGCTGAGGCCTGCATGTCCCCGTCCTAGGGTTGGCCTCGCCTCCAGCTGCTCACGACAGCCCAGGACGGACACCAAAACCATGCAAGCCATTGGCAGAGCAGGTGTGTTGGGTTGAACATCCAATTTTATAGATCCTCCGTTTTGTCATTAGGCTAAGACTGCACGACTGCTGGGGGCAGCCAGAGCACAACCAATCTACTGTGAAACAAAAGAGTGGGAGACCGATTAAGGTTTACAGTGTGTTGTGTGAGCTGCCAGAATGGATCGGGGCTATATTTTGCACGAGCAGGATCTGCAGATGGCTGCTGCAAAAGGGCAATGGACCGGTGCTGCATAGGGCCTTACACAAAGAACAGGGTGCTGTAAGAGGATTCAATTCAACACTACAGCTAAATCAACGCCTAGTCTATAATACTGAATGAAAACCCTTATTGATATATCTTTATGTCCAGTTCATGGGTTCTGGAGGACTACCCCTATATAATACCCCTCTCTCAGAATCCCCCTGACCCCACTGAGACAAGAAGTAGTTCTGTTTTGCAAGTTTAAAAGATTTATTTGATAAATTAAACAATATATATATATATATCACGCTTTATAATAAATTAATAATTGAATAGCACACTTAATCTGATATGATAAAGATTAACAACAGAGAATCTGGCACTAGCACACCTCTTGATAATCACTAAGGAGTTGACATGAAATGGATAAGATAGCAACAATACTTTTATGGTTTCAAATGGATGCAATGTGGAATGAAATGCAGTACAGAAAATAACTTGATAGGATTTCAGCAAAAACAATGTAATCACTTTCTTGGACAATTCACCCCCCCCTTTATGCTATGCAAGGAAATGGAAGGAAAGCACACAGTTCTCAGAAATGCAATCAAATGTAATTCAGTTCACCCCAGCAACTTAGACTACAGAAGTTGAAAACACAGGCCCAAATGCTTTTAAATGTGCTGGCAATGAAGAAATAAAATATGCTAAAATGCTTTTAATTCCCTCTAGGAGGTTCAGGGTGAGTGAAATCAAGTTAATATTAGTCCAGGCTCACACTAGCAATGATCTAGGATTAACTAGCAGGTTAAACGAATTTTTGGCAAATGGAAGGCAAGCAGCAGCAGATTTTTACACGTGAAGAAATTTGCAAATCGCGGTAAAATGTCAAATCGCGGCTAAATTTGCGAATGCGCCGAGCGCGATTACAGAGGAACTACAAGGACTATCACTATCATTTTGGGGTCCTAGGAAAGCCTAGGATGTCAGCTTCCAGATGAAAGTTACTGCAAGTCTCTAGCACAAACGGTCACGGAGATATGAGCGATTAAATAAAGGTCGTTTTTCAGATTTGAAATTTTAAAGTTCAAAAAGACAAGTGCAGCTTGCAACTAGAAAATGACAGGTGACAGCTTTACTCAAGTTAAAATAGCTTGCATTAGATTATTTTAAGTGAGAGATTGGGTTCTGCACAGTTTTGCTAGGTACTCACACTATATTCTTGAGTGAAATGGGCCTCGCCACGGATCTGGTCAGGTTTTGGACTGGACTCCGGTTCAGCTCTTTGGTTCTGCTAACATTGGCCTGGGTCAGCTCTCTCTCTGGATTCTGAAGATTGAGGGATTTAAAGTCTGGATCTTTGAAGGTTGATGGAGGTAAAGTATGGATTTTCCCGGCAGAGCTTCCAGCTGCAAATGGATTTGAAGGTCCCTATCTGTCCTGTCTGTCTGCTTTTATGTGTTTTTTTATGGGTGTGTGTGCAGCATCACTAGACCCTACCCCTCTCCACTTATCATTGGCCAAGCTTTCATTTCTCCCCTGATTGGGGGAGCTAAGTTGTGTCAGTGTGATGTCATTTTACAGCCTGCAGAAAGTCCACTCCTCCTGTCAACTTACACACAAATCTAGATTTGAACCAAATACATATTTGCAGAGGTACATATTGTTTTAAAATCATATGCACCCATCATGCATTACAGGAGGTATACCCTGTTCAAACTCTGCTCTTCCTGGGGGCTTGCATTCAGAAATGGCAATATTTTGCACTTTTTAACTGGTTTGCAATGTCGGACATTAACCCAAATTTACACACATGTGCGCAAGGAGTATGGACATTAGTTGATGAAGTGTCAGATTTTTCACATGCACACATTTTGAGTAATATCCTCTTTTCCGCTAAAACCCCCCTGAACATGCCACCGGTTCGAAAAACCTCTTAAAATGTGGGCAGAAAAATCACAAGAATTATGGTGTCATTTAAATAATTTTCACAAGTCCGTACTATGAGTTATTCATCTTTTTAGAGTTATGTTCTGGCCCCAAAGGGGTGTGGTTTTCCTCCAGCACAAGGTTGAATTGCTGGTTTTTCCAGTTCTGCCAAGCCAGCTTGCTCTCACAGGCAGTGCCCCTCCCCTTTGTCCTTCCAGGAGGAAGCTACATTTACGACATCTGCAATAACCCATCTGCCTGGGTCAGGACAGGGCTTTGTTCAGAGCTCCTGTATTCTGTGGGGGCTTCCCTTAATTCAATTATCAGAGAGATGGCATATCCTTAGTGTGGCCAGCAAAAGGCAGATAGGCCTGGGAACACAGCTGTGACTCAAGTTTCACTCCTGATGGGGGGTAGTTGCCAGGCAGAATTCAGTTCCTTAAGCCAGGTTTCAGATAAAATGTCACTTTTTGTTACCCAGTTTAAGTCAAGACAATGTTTACATATGCAGCTAAAATGCTGATTCTAAGTTTAAAACTATGACATTTAAACAATTGCAACCTATGTGACACTCAAAGTAGGTCACTCAGTCAATTTAAACATTTAGATTTTTAGTGTCTTTCAGTCCAAATTTACTTAAACTGCTGAAATCCACAGCTCAGCCAGTCTTGTTATAAACCTTCAAGTCACTTCAGAATATAACTTTACATTGGATCCACCTCTCAGTAAGTCTTTCTTTGGCATGCTCTGGGTTCATTTATTCAGTTTTACAAAAAGTAAAATCTGGTGTTGTTTTAAAATGCCGGCTTTTGGATAGTGGTGAGTACTGGTAATGCACCCATTTTTGGGATTTAAGAAATGAATTCCCCACAATTCTAGGTGGCTTTTGGCAATCAGCATTTCCATTCCCAATGGTTTCAGACTACTGTGTGGGTAGTCCAATGGTGGTTTTAGGCAGTGTCCTTCTGTGCCCATAACATCGGCAAAAATGAGTGGCAGCCTATTCTTCATGCATTTCCCTGTGCATTTTCTGGGAAGCTCTGGCCATCATAATGTTTTCCATGTCAGTACTGCACAGTTTTGAGGTAGGGCTTGGATGCGTAGATAAAAACATCCCACAAGCCCCCCTCTTGCGATGGCCATTCTGTTTCCTGATGGGACTCGCAAGACCTGGGATGTTTCCTCATCTTCTTCCAATAGATGGCACAGTTCAGCATCTTTTTCTCCATCCGGTCGGATCGATCGGTTCTCCTCGCTGGTCCTGATGGGAAGATTGGGCGGTACCCCGGGCCCCCTGCGTCTCCTCCCAGTCTCCGGATCATCCTCCTTGTCCCGTCTCCAGGTTTTCTTTCTCCTAGGACGACAAAGGAAGAGCGGCAATACCTATTCATAGACATTTTTCCACCACTGTTGAGATAGTGGGGCAGCATATGCATTTCATCATAACAAAACATTACATTCTTATTTTGAAAAAAAACAGTATAACTAAGAGACAGTTTCATGCAAATCACAATATTTTAGAGACTAGATGTGGTATGTTTTATGATTGGAACTGAATTAGTCTGAGACAGTACCCGCTAGGATTCCAGAGGATTCCTCCAGTTGTTGCAGAGCGTGCCTGGGATCGCAACATTTCAACTGGTTTATGTGGACCCACTTGTCTTCCCCCGCTGCCAAAGGACCTTTGGGGATGTGGATTTTGTAGGCCACAGGGGAGATCTTGTCGATGATCTCAAAGGGTCCCTTCCATGTAGGCAAAAATGTGCACTGCTTTGCCTGGTTCCTTTGGAAGTTTTATAGATAGACCCGGTCTCCCACCTGATATTCCTTCCTGGAAGTTTTCAGGTCATAATGGGTCTTCATGCTATCAGCCGCTCTTTCTAGATTCCGCTGAGCATAAGCAAAAGCATGTTGGAGGTGTTTCCTTAAATTCTCCACATACTCATGAGTAGTGGAGGCATTTATCAGTGTCTGCTCTTGGGTCCTGTAGAGCAAATGCTGCGGAAGCACCATCTTGCGTCCAGTCATCAACTCAAATGGTGACATTTTGGTTGCAGATGAAGGGGTAGATCTGATGGCCATTAGGACCAGAGGTAATCGGATATCCCAACTTGGCCCAGAATCTGCCACAAACTTCTTTAATATGCTCACAATTGTCCAGTTGTAGCGTTCCACTGCTCCAGAAGAAGCTGGTCTATAAGCAATATGCAGCTTTCTCTTGACCCCCAGTATCTCCCACATCTTTGTCATTACTTCACTGGTGAAGTGGTTACCTCTGTCTGACTCAATCCTTTGAGGTAGACCAAAACGGGAAAAGATGTGGTTAATCATCAAGGCAGCTGCAGTTTCTGCCTTGCAATTTGGGGCTGGGAGACATTCCACCCACTTGGTGAACAAGCATGTGACGGTCAACATGTACTTATTCCCCCTCGCGGAGCGAATCACGGGGCCTACAAAGTCGATTTGTAAATCTGACCATGGCAGTGTCATCCCCCTCCTTTGGAGAGGCGCACGGTGCGTGAGGGATGATGGCTGAAATTGTGCACACACAAGACACCCCTTCAAGTATTGGTCGAGGTCCTGCCCCATGTGTGGCCAGTATGCAACCTCTCTTAAAATTTCCAGTGTTGTGTGAAACCCCCTATGACCGGCGGTGGCCACATCATGGGCGTGACTTAACATCAGGCTTCGGAATGAGGTAGGAACCACCCACTGATCGTGGCCAGCTTTGGATTTCCTTACCAACAAACCGTCTTGGATTCGGAACATTTTTGGACATTTCATCAACACTCTTAGGTCCTCTTTCCCAGTGTAATCGGTATCCGTCAGGGGAAAGTTCTCAGGGTCCTCAAGGTGCTGGTAAAATTTACCAATAACTGGATCCCCCTTCTGAGCTGTAATCAAATCAGCATCAGGGGTCTCCTTACTCCATTGTGCAATTGAAAGGTTGTTGTGAGCATTTGTCTGGGACCTAGTGATAGCAGTGACCTGGATTTCCCCCAACAGGGACTCAATCTCAATTAGATCCCCTTGGATGGCCCCGGTTTTGGCCAGCTGATCAGCTAAGTCATTTCCAGTTTTGTCTGGTCCCTCTACTTTGGAATGACCCTTGATCTTTTTCCAGTAGATGGTCATCCCATTCGAGGTGACCAGATCATCAATGTTTTGGATCAACTTCCCATGTTTCAAGGGTTTGTTATTAGCACATAACATGCCTCTGGTTTTCCAATTAACCAGGTGCTCCACGAACCCGTTCCGTACATAATCCGAATCTGTGATTATGACCAGTTCGCGGAGTTGATGCTGGACAGCAGTGAGGATGGCCTGATGCACAGCCATCAATTCTGCCACCTGACTACTTCGGGGACCAATTTTGTATCCAGCGGAGGGTTCTGGGGACTCATTCACCCATGCATTCCCTACGCCGGCCACCAGTTCTTTCTCCCCGTTGTTGTCAACATGGTACGAGCATCCATCCACATAGACAGTGGGCATTCCCTCACATTTGTCCTCTTCAAAGACTTTGTGTGGGGAATTAAGGTATGCCTCCGTGTTGTCCTTTATTTTTAGACTTTCGTCCTCGAGACAGTTTTCTCTGGCACAATCATGCAAGTCAGCCAGACCTTGCGCGAGGGGACTCTTCTTGTTTTGGCCATATCTGACCTCCACAGGAAAGCCTTGCATTGACAGAATCCAGGAAGTAATTCGGGAATTACTCACATTTCCGGTCCGTATTCTATCACTTTGGAGATATTGCAGAGGCTGGTGTGGAGTCTCCACTATGATGTGTTCCCCCTGGATAAACGGGCGGTAATTCTTCAATGCCCACACCGTTGCCAGGAGTGCCTTCTCACAATCGTTGAATTTTTCCTCCACTGAGGATAAAGTTTTGCTCACATAGGAGATTACTTTATTGACCTTGTCATGCTTTTGGTATAATACTGCCGTCAAGCACGTATTAGAGAACCCTGTCTCAAGGAAGAACTCCTTGTTTCTGACAGGGTAAGCTAGGCAGGGCGCTTGTGAGAGGCTTCTTTTGAGTTGTCTTACTGCCTTTGCTTGTTCTGGACCCCATTCCCACTTGACCCCCCCCTTCAGGAGATGAATCAGGGGTCTGGTGATCTCTGCGTAGCCCTCAATGAACTTTCTGCTGTAATTAGTCAGTCCAAGGAGGCTCCTTAGTTCCCGCAGAGTTGTGGGGTCTTTCAGTTTCTGAAATGCTTCCACTTTCTTTTCCTGGGGACAGAGACCCTGAGGAGTAATCTCATGCCCCAAGAAATTAACACGGGTTCTACACCACTGTGCTTTCTGAAAGGAAAGTTTTGCTCCGGCGGCCCTCAACTGCGTCAGAACATAACGGATCTCCGCTATGTGTTCCTCCACAGATGAACTTTTGATGAGGACATCATCTACATAAGCCAGGTTACCCCTCGCACCCAGGTCGGGCATGGCCTTATGTAGGAAAATATTGAACTCATTACCGGAGTTGAGGTATCCGAAAGGAGTCCGGGTCCATGTGTACTGCTGGCCCCCAAAGGTAAAAGCCAGTTTGTATTGGTCCTCCCCGCTGACAGGCACGGTCCAGTATCCATTGGTCAGGTCTATTGCAGTGAATACCTGTGACCCCTGGATCTGGGCCAGCCCTTGGTCAATGTAGGGCAGAGGCCATCGGGAAGTATGGACCCGTTTGTTGAGCTCTCTAAGGTCAGCACAGAGTCTCCACTGGCCGTTCGGCTTCAATATTCCCAGCACCGAATTATTGAAGGTGCTGTGGACTGGACGGATTATTCCCCGGGACTCAAGGTTCTTAATTATTTCAGTAAGGGACTCCATGGATGCGAGAGGCAAACGATATTGCTTCACAAACACTGGAGTCATGCCAGGGTCCGTGGGGATTGTTGTTGTGTGGATGTCAGTGCGACCACAGTCATATGAGTCTACCGTAAAGAGATCTTGGAAATCCAAGAAAACTTGTTTCAACTTTTGCTTTTGTTCCAGAGTCACACAGGCATCAGTTAGGTTGACTCTCTCTTCCACCATCTGCCTGAAGCCTGGAAAGACTTCTGGTTTGGCTATCTCAGCAGCCTCCTCCAACTGGGTGGAGAAGTCCCTGGTCAGAGTGCTGATTTGGACTGGAGGCCCCAGGTGGGAAAGGCAGCCTTCATGAACCTGGAAAATCACCTCATCCCTCCTGAAGTCACACGTCACATCTTCCTTACCATAAGGGCAGGAAGTGTACACCAGGAAGTTCCCCCCATGCCGGGTAAAGATCCTGTCTGGTGTTGCGTTGTCATCACTGTCACTGTCACTGTAAAAACAGTCCTTGGGGATCGGTCCTAACAGTTCATTTCCAAGATCAATGGAGAAATGTCGGTCATCAACCGCCATTCCAATAATGGTGCCTGCGGCTAGAGTAATACTCTTTAAGTCGCTGTTATCCACCTCTATTGGAATGGTGTCATGTTCTATGTTGACTAATGGAGTTGGGTTTACCCCCAACCCTTGCTGTTGGAGAGAAGCATTTAGATGTATGTAAGCATCAGGGTTTTTCAACTCTTGTCCCCTTTTAACTTTCACTCCCAGGGAGAATTGTCGGGTCCTTTCTGGGATGGTGACTTCCTCTTTAACCTGAATTTCAACTGCATAAGGTAGCAATTGAGCTGACCTAAATGCTTTTTCTGGATCATCAAAGCCCATGGGATTATCCGCTAATCAGGACCAAGCTTTGAAGTTTATTAGGTCCAAACTAATGGCTAAGCGATTGAGAATGTCACTGCCTAAGTAAAAGGCGGCAGGGACGTCTCGCACGACCCAACAATTGTGGACTATGCTCTTGTAGCCAATGGAGATTTTGAGCATACACCTGCTTGGCAGGAGATGTTTTGAATTGGGGGCTTCCAGGTCCATTTCCCATTTGTCTATCAGTTTGAAGGTGGGAATGGCTGGATCTTTTGGGAGTTGGCGAAACATGGCTTCGCTGATGAAGCTCTTACCCTTGTTCACACACACTCGAGCGAGAACAGGGTCCTTCCCCTCATTTAACTGAACAGGGATGAACAACTGCTCTCCAATTTGCTGAATATCAGCCAGGCTCTGAGCTGATTTCACATCTTTCTGGACTATAGGAGTGGGAGTTTCTGATTGTGGATTAGTAAAGAATTTCAGGGTGTTTCCTTCCAGTGTGGAGTACCACTTTAGACTGGAAGGCAGGTTGATTTTCAGAAATAGAGAGGACCCTCCATCACCAGTCTGTTGTCCTACTGCTATTACTGTCATGCCTGGAATTTGGCTATTCTGGAAGTGAAATTCTACTTGGTCAGATTTTTGTTCAACCATGTGGCAGGTGCCGTTTAAACTAACATGGTTGACACTCTGTTTTAATTTTATTGGTCGGCTAGTCTGGGTCCAGAGGACCTTGTTTACGCAATCTATTAGGGGTGACAACCTTCTCAGGAGGTCATTCCCTAGTAAACAAGGGGTGCCCTCTGGGGTCACAACTATGACCGGGTGTTTCAACTTGTGTCGCCCAATTTTAATGTCCAAGTCTGCCGTCCCCTCGACGGGAATTTCCTTCCCGTCAAAGTTCTGGAGTTGTCCAGGAAGAGAGGTGAGAGGAATTTGGTAATTCTCTCCCCTTCCTGCATTCAGTTCATCAAAGGCCCTTCTGGACAGAAGGGTGGCTTGAGATCCAGTGTCCACCAGTGCCAAAATTGTACCCTGCCCCTGTACTTGTACCGGGGCATAGTATCTTCCCTCCTTCTCCTCAAGGGGGCACAGATAATGCACATTTTTGGACAACTGGTGGGCTAACTTTCTGGTTTTGGACATCGCTAGCGAAGAGATTTGGGCAGAATTCTGTGGAGAGCCTTGGGAATCTGAAAGAAAAATTTGGCAACTGGAGATCAGAGCCATTGTGGGTTCCCCTGGCTCTGGTTCTGGGCCGCCCCCCCCTTTTTGGAGGCAGTCACCAGGATGGGTTTGAACCAGGGGAGTTTCTTGCTGTTGGTTCTGGGATGAGATGGTGGGCGGCAGAAGCTCAGTCTCCACACCTCCCCAGTCTGGATTTGCATCCCTAGGGACCCATTTTTCTTTGGGAGGAGTTCCCCCCTCTCTGAAGGAGAAGATCCTTTTCCCAGGATCCTCTGAGGATCCCTCTCCCTCAAATTGGAAGATCTGTACCTCCTCCTCAAACTGAGTCTGTTTGGGTCTTTTGTTTCTCCTACCACCCCTCTGCTCCTTAGGAGGCAGACTTTCAGGGGCAAGAGATTTTGTTTCCGGTTCCTGGGTTTCCAGGGGCTGTTTACAAGTGAGGAAGGAAGCTTCCTCCAAGGCTTTACATCCCCCTTCCCCTTGTGCCTCCTCCCTGGGAACCGGTGTGTTATCGGGGTGCTGCCCCCGTCATTGTTCTGGAGCACCAGGTCCAGAGTTGGGTGCGTTCTGCGCCGGCATGCCGATCTGAGGGTTCTGCTGAGCCCTCAGTATGTGACCCAGATCCCGCGCCATGTTTTGAACCTGGCGCTCTAACTGGGAAACCCGCTCAGGCTGATACGGGACCCTGTTTTCTCCCCTGGGCTGATCCCGGGAAGGGTAGCTGTCCCTCCTCTGTTAATACCCCGGGTTGGGAAGATTTGGGTACCCCTCCACCCTTGGCCTCCCCTCTCCCGGATTCAGTGGTCTGGGCTCAGGGAATTGGGGAAAGAAGGATGGAGGATTTTGGGGCTGAAAGTCGGGTGGATATCTGGGGAAAAAGTTCTGCCCAGGGTTTGGTAAATTTCTGCCCTCCTGTGGAAAGTTTGGAGGGAAGTTCCCTGGGTTCGGTGCTCGGTTGGATTCCCCCCCCTTGGGCTGGGGGAGTCCACACATAACCCAGGATGGGTCGATTTCCCTTGTAGCGGGGACTTACATAATCAGGAGAGCGAGGGACCCCATTTGTGGGGCTGCCTCCTTGGCTCCCTGTCTGTGACTGACCCGAGGACCTCCTGGGCCTAGCATTATTAGGTGCAGGTAGGTTTTTAGGCCCCCCCATCTCCAACTCTAAAACGGGGGTGACCTTTACCTCTGCCACCTTGGCAGCAGCAGGGGTGCTGTTGGCTTTGGGGTTTTTCTGAGCATTATTTTTGCTATCTACCGGTTTCTGCACCTCATAGATCCGGGTAGCCTGTTCAATGACCCAGTCTAAAGATCTTTTCTCGTGAAAATCCCTCACGAGCTGGGTCATTATGTATTTGGGTAAGGCATGAAAAAATGTATTAATGAATTCTCTTCTGCCTGTGCGCACCCTTCTGGTGGTCTGCGCAAAAGCATGTTTTAGTTCTTGCACAAATTCTTGTGGGGCCTGATCCTCCCCACATTGCAAATTGTAGGCTGCCTTGCGAGCCTCTTGAGGATTTCTATGAATGGAAAAATGTTTCAAGATGGCCGCCTTATAGGTGGACCATCTTAAATGATTTTGGTCCTTCAGCCCCGCAAAGAAACTGGAGTATTCCGGGGAGAAGGTCCACTTTACATATTGAATACAGCTTTGGCTGTCCTTCAAATGGAAAGTCTCCATCATTTGCTCAAACAACTCTAAGTGCTCCCAAACAGAATACTTAGCGTTCTTATGGTAAGGCGTGATGACGCTCCTGATCGCCTTAATCTGCTTTAAGGGGTCCTTAAGCAAGGCCCTTTTTGCCTTATTGGCCTTTTTGGTTCGGGTAACCCTTGTCCATTCATCCTCTGACTCAGAGGCACTGCTCCCAGAGGTTCCTGTCTGTTCTTCCAGGTTTTCCCGGATTCTGCGAGCCTGGGAATGGCTGGCAGAATGTGGGGACCTGGTCTCCTGTTTCCTGTGGTGCTCAGAGGAGTCCTCAGATCCCTCCTTGCTGCCAGGATTTGCTGGGTACCCCCCCACTGACCTAACTGGGCAGAGGTTTTCAGGATGCCCTTAAGGGGCCTACTCTCCTGGGGTTCCCCATCAAATTGCCCTGTGCTTGGGTGCCCATACCCGGATGCCCACCCCTCCATTCCTGGGTGGTACTGGCCTATGAGCCCCATGCTTCTGGCTGGATAGTAATCTGCCATCCCTGTGGCCCTGTGCTCATGTGCGCCAGGGGAGATGGGGGTGGCAGAGTCCAGGGACTGAGAGATATACAGGCCTCTGGTACTAGGGCTCCTGAGGTTATGCTCAGGAGTTTCCCTTTCCCAGCGAACCTGGTCTCCATCCGCCCCTGCTCCCTGTTGCAATGCAAGAGCCTGCATGTGTGCCTTCAGTTCCTCAGTTAAGGCCTTACTAGACTCTATCAGTCTCTCCTGCATCGCTACCTGTTGTTGGAGCCTATCATTGTGTTGACAGAGGGCCTCATTTTCCCTCTGTGCTTCCTGGTTGGTCCTGGAGAACTGGGCCAGTCTTTGCTGCAGGAGGTTTACCTCCTGAGTCCCATCCCTACTGGCCTGCTCCTTTCTTGCCAGAGCATCCTCCACCCTCCTGGTGTGCTCTAGCAAGTCCTGGTGTTCTTTTTGGAGGTCACCCAGTCCCTGGTGGGCCAGGTGATTTTCTTCCAATTTCCTTTTTAAGTGGCAGACTTCCTGGCCTAAAGTGTCTCTTTCCTGACTGAGAGCCTGCATCTGTGCTGCCAGGCCGTCCCTCTGTCGTTGAAAGGCACCAGCTTTTTGGCGCTCCTCATCAAACTCTGCCTGGGTATCCAGGTCTTTCAGAATCAGTTTATTGCTCTCCTCTTTCTCTCTATCTAGCTGGCTTTGCAGGGTGACTACCTGCTCCGCGCATGCCCTGTTGAAATTGATCTGTTGCTCCAACTTTTTCTGGTTCTGCAGTAAGGAGTCCAAACTGTCTTGGTGCTCCTTCTGCAGGGCCAGAAATCTGGTATCCTGGTCTGTCTTTTCCTGTTGTAGGATGCCCATATCCTCTTTTATTTTAATGATATATTGCCTACTATCATTTTCTGACTCCTGGCTCCTCTGCAGCCTCTGCTCAGAAGAGGCCAGATCAGATCGGGCCTTCTCTACTGCCATCTGTTGCCTATTTGCCAGATCTTGGCTTTCAGTGCATTTATCCTGCATGTCTCCCATATATAGGTACAGGTATGCTGCTATCCTGGCAATCTTATTGTGTTCATCTTTGGCTTTAGGAGCCATATATAGTTCACTCAGGGCCACATGTAATGGACCCTGATCTCTCCATAGGTCTGACCCTGTTTCAGTGACCTGTCGCGTGATGGCCTGCAACCAGGCATCCTGGCCCTGTTCAGTCCATTCACCTCTCACAAACAGTTTATGTAAGAGGTGCTCTCTGGCTATTTTCGTGTCTACTAAGGTCGTCATTCTAGAGATTGGTCTCTGTCCTGACTTACAGAAATTAGTATTTTATTTTTGCAAAACAGACCTTTTTCTTAGAGCGTTCCTATGAGGAGTGCTTTACAGCGTAACACAGCGTGGTGATCCGACCGGATATGTGTATCTGGTCAGCTGGCACGCTGTATTAATCTGCACAAATGGTAGATCTAACCCAAACGTCCGGCACGAGCCCCCAATTTGTAAGAGGATTCAATTCAACACTACAGCTAAGTCAACGCCTAGTCTATAATACTGAATGAAAACCCTTATTGATATATCTTTATGTCCAGTTCATGCATTCTGGATGACTACCCCTATATAACACCCCTCTCTCAGAATCCCCCTGACCCCACTGAGCCAAGAAGTAGTTCTGTTTTGCAAGTTTAAAAGATTTATTTGATAAATTAAACAATATATATATATATATATATATCACGCTTTATAATAAATTAATAATTGAATAGCACACTTAATCTGATATGATAAAGATTAACAACAGAGAATCTGGCACTAGCACACCTCTTGATAATCACTAAGGAGTTGACATGAAATGGATAAGATAGCAACAATACTTTTATGGTTTCAAATGGATGCAATGTGGAATGAAATGCAGTACAGAAAATAACTTGATAGGATTTCAGCAAAAACAATGTAATCACTTTCTTGGACAATTCACCCCCCTTTATGCTATGCAAGGAAATGGAAGGAAAGCACACAGTTCTCAGAAATGCAATCAAATGTAATTCAGTTCACCCCAGCAACTTAGACTACAGAAGTTGAAAACACAGGCCCAAATGCTTTTAAATGTGCTGGCAATGAAGAAAAAAAATATGCTAAAATGCTTTTAATTCCCTCTAGGAGGTTCAGGGTGAGTGAAATCAAGTTAGTATTAGTCCAGGCTCACACTAGCAATGATCTAGGATTAACTAGCAGGTTAAACGAATTTTTGGCAAATGGAAGGCAAGCAGCAGCAGATTTTTACACGTGAAGAAATTTGCAAATCGCGGTAAAATGTCAAATCGCGGCTAAATTTGCGAATGCGCCGAGCGCGATTACAGAGGAATAAAAGGACTATCACTATCGTTTTGGGGTCCTAGGAAAGCCTAGGATCTCAGCTTCCAGATGAAAGTTACTGCAAGTCTCTAGCACAAACGGTCACGGAGATATGAGCGATTAAATAAAGGTCGTTTTTCAGATTTGAAATTTTAAAGTTCAAAAAGACAAGTGCAGCTTGCAACTAGAAAATGACAGGTGACAGCTTTACTCAAGTTAAAATAGCTTGCATTAGATTATTTTAAGTGAGAGATTGGGTTCTGCACAGTTTTGCTAGGTACTCACACTATATTCTTGAGTGAAATGGGCCTCGCCACGGATCTGGTCAGGTTTTGGACTGGACTCCGGTTCAGCTCTTTGGTTCTGCTAACATTGGCCTGGGTCAGCTCTCTCTCTGGATTCTGAAGATTGAGGGATTTAAAGTCTGGATCTTTGAAGGTTGATGGAGGTAAAGTATGGATTTTCCCGGCAGAGCTTCCAGCTGCAAATGGATTTGAAGGTCCCTATCTGTCCTGTCTGTCTGCTTTTATGTGTTTTTTTATGGGTGTGTGTGCAGCATCACTAGACCCTACCCCTCTCCACTTATCATTGGCCAAGCTTTCATTTCTCCCCTGATTGGGGGAGCTAAGTTGTGTCAGAGTGATGTCATTTTACAGCCTGCAGAAAGTCCACTCCTCCTGTCAACTTACACACAAATCTAGATTTGAACCAAATACATATTTGCAGAGGTACATATTGTTTTAAAATCATATGCACCCATCATGCATTACAGGAGGTATACCCTGTTCAAACTCTGCTCTTCCTGGGGGCTTGCATTCAGAAATGGCAATATTTTGCACTTTTTAACTGGTTTGCAATTTCAGACATTAACCCAAATTTACACACATGTGCGCAAGGAGTATGGACATTAGTTGATGAAGTGTCAGATTTTTCACATGCACACATTTTGAGTAATATCCTCTTTTCCGCTAAAACCCCCCTGAACATGCCACCGGTTCGAAAACCTCTTAAAATGTGGGCAGAAAAATCACAAGAATTATGGTGTCATTTAAATAATTTTCACAAGTCCGTACTAAGAGTTATTCATCTTTTTAGAGTTATGTTCTGGCCCCAAAGGGGTGTGGTTTTCCTCCAGCACAAGGTTGAATTTCTGGTTTTTCCAGTTCTGCCAAGCCAGCTTGCTCTCACAGGCAGTGCCCCTCCCCTTTGTCCTTCCAGGAGGAAGCTACATTTACGACATCTGCAATAAACCATCTGCCTGGGTCAGGACAGGGCTTTGTTCAGAGCTCCTGTATTCTGTGGGGGCTTCCCTTAATTCAATTATCAGAGAGATGGCATATCCTTAGTGTGGCCAGCAAAAGGCAGATAGGCCTGGGAACACAGCTGTGACTCAAGTTTCACTCCTGATGGGGGGTAGTTGCCAGGCAGAATTCAGTTCCTTAAGCCAGGTTTCAGATAAAATGTCACTTTTTGTTACCCAGTTTAAGTCAAGACAATGTTTACATATGCAGCTAAAATGCTGATTCTAAGTTTAAAACTATGACATTTAAACAATTGCAACCTATGTGACACTCAAAGTAGGTCACTCAGTCAATTTAAACATTTAGATTTTTAGTGTCTTTCAGTCCAAATTTACTTAAACTGCTGAAATCCACAGCTCAGCCAGTCTTGTTATAAACCTTCAAGTCACTTCAGAATATAACTTTACATTGGATCCACCTCTCAGTAAGTCTTTCTTTGGCATGCTCTGGGTTCATTTATTCAGTTTTACAAAAAGTCAAAACTGGTGTTGTTTTAAAATGCCGGCTTTTGGATAGTGGTGAGTACTGGTAATGCACCCATTTTTGGGATTTAAGAAATGAATTCCCCACAATTCTAGGTGGCTTTTGGCAATCAGCATTTCCATTCCCAATGGTTTCAGACTACTGTGTGGGTAGTCCAATGGTGGTTTTAGGCAGTGTCCTTCTGTGCCCATAACATCGGCAAAAATGAGTGGCAGCCTATTCTTCATGCATTTCCCTGTGCATTTTCTGGGAAGCTCTGGCCATCATAATGCTTTCCATGTCAGTACTGCACAGTTTTGAGGTAGGGCTTGGATGCGTGGATAGAAACATCCCACAGTGCTTCAGCCAGGTGAGACGCACATTTTGGGTCATGTGCCCAAACACGGCAGCTGAGGAAACTGTAGTTTGTTTAGTCTGTGCTGAATAGGAAAACAAGCTCCTGCACAGGAGCCCATCAAAACAGTGGCACACACTGCAGACCTGTCCAGTGAGGCCCATAAATGATGCAAGCAGGATAGGGGGTGTGTGGGTGCAAGAAAACTGAATGAGGAGCAGGAGGATAGATGGAGGGTTAAGTTGGTGTGGTGAGGAGTGAAGGGAGTGAAAGCCAGAATGGTGGAGGTGGAAAAGTGAGACAAGAGCAGAGTGATAGAAAGCAGATGACGGGAGTGGGTGAAGTGGAAATGAGAGGGACAACAATATGGAGCAGTAGATACAGCATATACCTGTTGCTATCTTGAAGTACGTTTTTAAAAAACATCCTTATTTTTGGCAATTATTAAGTTGCTATTAAATATTTTTAATTTGTTCTGATAGCTGGGCCACTTTTATTTAAAAAATATATCTCGTCTGTCACTGGAGAGTTGGACTGTGTGTCATATTACATTGAGATTGTAACCATATTTTTCTTAGTGTACTGAGGGATACTGCCTTAGGATGCCACTTCCGGCGTAGTCATGTGGGGGCAGGGTCAAATGACATCACTTCCTGTGATGTCACTCAGGGGCGTGGTCAAATGACATCACTTCCGCAACACCTGGCATTTTGGTGAAATGACGTCCCTGGGTAATACAAAATACATATCTACTTGCCCATGGAAAATGATTGGATAGCACAAAGCACATCTATACAGTCTGGCGTTCATTACATTTATCTATGATTGTTGTGCAACCTGCCACATTTCCTTTGCCTTGGCAAGTGAATAGAATTTCTCATAATGTTACATTAACCAGATAAAGAACAACGTTTATTTGTATTCTTATTTATTTGATTCCTCGAACACTAATACAAAAAAGGATCACACAGTCCGTGTAAACACACACTGTTCGATTTACTTAGATGTATGCAACATTGTGACCAAGTATGCATATTTAAGGCAGCCCAGCTACTACTGCATTGTTTCTGTGATCATTAGCATCTTTCGACCTCTTTTAGCTGAATTGTTATGTAAAAGTGGCCCCTTTAGTGCAGTTTCTGCTGCAAATTCCAACATGCTTTTATTTGAGTCTTAACGAGAGTGCTTCGCGCGGTCTCAGGTGATGCTGAGGCGGCAGTCTCTCTGCAGGTCCCCTCAAATCAGCTGGCAAGGCCGCTGAAGCAGGCAAAACCTTTCACACGCTAGAAAGAACGCCGAAATGTATTTTCACTTTACACATTAAGTCACCAAGCACATCATGCTTATGAGTGTTGGTTGGGACTGTGCGGTGGGAAACGGCACGCCACAAAGCCATCAAGAGAAATGAACACCTACCATGGGTATTGGAAAAGTGACCCGTGCTAATCAGTAGTTTTCATGTTTGGCAAAACAAATGTACGCGCATGAGCAGTGTGAAGAGTGCTGTGGGGATTGTGTCCTTATTTGCATTGTGCCAGTGTGTTAATGCACAGTATGTGGGCTGAAGTGCGTTGTGATGGTGGCTATGCAGTGAAATGGTGCATGTGTATAGGAAGCGTGAGGAGACCATGTAAGAATCGCTGTTAGGCTCATTAATTCAAATAATTCTGCATAATGAGATGGCGACCAAGGAATGACACGTCCAACCCCTACCCTCCCACTGATGCCCCACTTACCGCACCCGCACAAAAAGCTGCCTCGGCGCAGAGGAAGGCCTGATGGGGGGAAAGGATGCAACAGCGAGGGTGGGCTAGCGGTAGGAGAGAGCAAGAAAGCAACAGTATTTCAATCTATAGAAATCATGTTAGTGTGCAGTCACTCGCGTTCACATGTTGCTCTTTCTTTGATCATCAGTGAAGATCTACAAACAGAGCGTTCTGAGATGATGCTTTCATCATCACAAAGTACACTCAGCATGCCCCTTAATAATCTCAATAAGCTCTACAATGCTGGTAAATATCTCTAAAAGCTTAAGAAATATGTGCAGTTAAAACATTACTAATAGAAAAGGTAAACATACTCCCATCCATCGGGTGAAGTGCATCAGTCGAATACTATTCTGAAAATTCACAAATACACGTCCATGAACTAGAAGTAAATGACAGGACTCAGCATGAACAGATACTTGACATGTACAAGAGAGACAAACACTTACATATAAGCAGGCATTACATACACAAGGCGCACAGAAAGGAAGACAACATTCCAGAAAAGGTCAAAGAAATGTGAGAAATACCAATTAAAGAAGCCAGACCAAAACACGCACATTTCTTTGTCTCGAGCAACCTCAATCCATCTCAAACACACATTTGATTTCCTTCGTTTTAGCCCACCTTGTGACAACCGATACATATTTAATGCAGACCAGCCGTTTTACGCATTGTTTTTATCGTTTTAGTGACGCAGTTATATAAAACATGGCACCTTTACTGCTGCTTCTGATCCACTATCCAAAATGCTTTCATTTGGTTGAAGGAAACCCGTTTCTCCCCCCCTGCAGTTGCGAGCGAACCATCCGGGAAGACTACTGATGTGTGAACACTGGTGCACACACTAGAAAGAACTTTCTCTTCCGGGAGAAAGGGTCTTTCACTTTACACATATCCGTCTTCGATCACAACATGCTGTTGATCAGTATTGGTGGAGACTGTGTAGTTGTTGATGAAGATTACCCAGGCATATTTGCTCATTGCTATTAAAGACATGGATATGCTTTAACTTCTTGAATCTACTCTTCAGCAGATACAACACTAAATTTGAAAACAAACAAAACGTTTCTCACCTTTTTGTTTCTTCAGAATTCCATTTCCCTAGCTTTTTGTCAATGTCTGTAGTCCTTTGCACATCCTAACTCCCCAGGCCTTCAGTCACGTCCTGTCTGTAACTCCTCTTTTCCTTGGATGCCTGAAGTGATCCACATTATTCTCAACTTAGACCATCACACACGAAAGTCAACAGTGACCTGGATAAACCGTCTCAGGCTCAAACTTTGCACTCAAACCAGCCCCCATCCCATGCTGTGGTCTCCCCTGCTTGCTCATCGTGGCCATCAGTCCTCAGCCGTTCTTCTGGTCATCTCCTATTAAACAGAAAGAACACTATTAGGGAATGAGAATGCATTGCCCTGTTCATTAGTGAAAGAAAATCATAATATTAACAGAGCAAAAAACAATGCAGTGCATGCGCTGGGTGGGAAAGTAATGCACGCCTTTGTGTTTTTAATAGAATCAAGACTCCCCAAGCTAATAAGCCTATCTTCACTCTATGGGCCTCATTACACGGAAGGCAGTAATGGTTAACGGCCACCGTTAACCATTACCGCCTTACTACGAGGTCCCTTAGCGGGTTGGTGCTTTAACGCCTGCTTTTTGCAGGCGTTAAAAACCAACCCGCTAAGGGACCTCGGAGCTAATTACGGCACCGCAAAATTGCGGTGCCGTAATTAGCGCCTTCCCCATTCCCATAGAGCCCTATGGGGCAGAAATGGGAATGGGGAAGGGCAATGGCGGAAGGGGGATTTACCGCCCCACCAACCTTGGAATGGGGCGGTAAATCCCCTTTCCGCCAAGGCGGTGCCGGTAATTTACCGGCATGGTCCAGGGTGCTAATAGCACTATGGATCACCGCCTTCCGTGTAATGAGGCCCTATGTCTAGACCAAACGCAAGCATTATGCTTGTTCAAAGCTCTGTATCACCGCCTCCGCCACTGACGAGACTGGTTTAAAGTAGACAGTCTTGAACAAGCCGTCGCTCGACCAGTCTGCTGCCCGCAATATATCTACCAGCACTGCTCCCACTGAGAATGCTTTTGGTGCCATTGCGCCTCTTACAGAATGAGCACCTAATTGGGACATGTCTATGCGTAATTGATGCATGACTTTGCCGACCCACCTGTCTATAGTGGCTGAAGCGACTGCCTTTAAGGTTTTAATGCGTGACATGAGCAGTTGCGTCAACCCAGCTGCATGCAATTCTGACGTCCTAATCTCGTACTCACGGATGCGAGCCACCACACACAGCGGTGGCTGGCTGTGAATGTAAGGGTATGATATAAAAGACAGGTTAGTCTTTCTCCTCTTCGCTAACGTGACCGTCACGCACTCCGGGCTGTAGATCTTCCTATCTACCTCTAAAGCTGTGACATCTGAGGCCTTCCTACACAACACAAGGCACAAAAGCATCACTAGTTTCTCTGACAGCTGCATCATTGAAAGGAATTTGTTCATTGGCCAGCTTGCCAGGAATTGCAGTACAACAATCACGTCCCAGAGTTGTGTGTACTTCAATACCAGTGGGATACAAAACTGTACTCCTTTCATGAGCATGACTACTGCCGGGTGGTCCACACCGAGGCTCTGTCTACCAACTCCACTAGTAGGTCTGGGCCGTTCCTGACTATGGCACGTCCGTTCCACGTTCCATGCTCAGTAGCCACCATTGCAACTCCATGTTCCATTCCTGAACTAACAGAATTGTCTAGTGGTATCTCAGACCGTGCTGAAGATGTTTGATCTTCAAACTCTGGAGGGCTCTGTAGTGAAGGGCCCCCGAAATATGGCCTGAATGGGGGACGCTAGTAGCCCTGCCTTCCATTTGAAGTGCCCGTATGTCACCCAGCTGTTCTGCTCTTTTAGGTTTATAACTGGTCGGACCTTTACCTTCCTGTGCACAAAAAACATATAGCTCACACATTATGGGGTTAGGATGGAACATAGCTCTATGACTCCTTTCTCCTCTAGTAGTGTTAGCTCGTATAGCAACAGCACATGTTCAGCTTGAGATACTTGAATGGGAAATGGCCAGCTTGTCTGGACTGGTGCTTGTATGAACTCTTGGTGAAAACCATGGGGCGTCAGGAGGACTCATGCATTGCTGCAAAGCGTGCGCCTATTTAACCAAAATTGCCGCATTCTCCCCCCTAATGGGCGATACAGTAAGAGAAGCTTGCTCACTTACGCTTGTTGTTTGTGACCTGCCAGCTCTACAGCCTCTGTGGTCCCTGTTGTTCCTTCCCCTTGCGGGGAAGAAGGAGTCCTGCTGTCTTGATTCTAAGTAGTGGGCCCTGGTGCCCTGGGTTCTTCAGGAAGATGAGAATCAAATGACCAATCGAAACTGGAAGCGACCGGTCCCAGCAAAAACCCTATTTGGGAAAAACATCTTTATCATGGCTTGGGCCTTTTCCAGGGATCGCCTTGCTGAATGCTTTCCCGAAAAGGAGCCCTTGCCCCGCTTCTCCTGCCTCATAAGAATCGAGGTCACTGAGCTTGGCATCGATCTTTAGGAGCAGCCCCGTGCACCTCTCAGAGGATATCGCCCAGCTATCGTTGCCCAGGAGACATACTGCATGCTGTGCCCAGTTCGCCAGAGTGTCGGGTCTACCTCCTCACCCGTGGTCTTGGCTCGCTACGCTAGGTCCATAATCTTCGCTATGGCCTGGTGAGGTCTAGCATGATTCTCCTGGCAGCTCTTCCAGGATCTATCTTTGACTTTCCTAAGGTCCTTTGTTGACTTTAGGCAAAGGTGATCATCTTGGGATCTAGCTTGGGAGCCTCTGCAACCTTGCCAGCCAGACCTGGGCATGGGCACTCTGCTCTCATGCTCATCCTGGTCTCATTGCCCAGGGACTTCCTAATTGTCTGTCGTATATATTTCACTACCCTCAGCAAGGGTTACCAGTCGGAAGACTGTGTTCCTAATCGCTTCTGGGTCAAAAATATCTGAGATCTTGTCGTCTGGAATCTCAAAGTTCTTCTCCTTTCTGCCCTTTTTACCCCCTACTTGGATTGTAATTGCTTCTGCCTGCCTATTGTCTTCCTCCTGTGAGGAGACTGTCGTTCCTTGGGACTCACCCTCCACGTCCTCATCTGTGTAACTGTAACGGTATCACTTGTATAATATATAGTAAAGACTCTGAGCCAGTAGGTAGTTTTATGGGAAACAAACGTTACCCAACAGCTTTTATTAACACACACTTTTCTTTTCTTTATTTTAGGTAAAAGGATACGTCTTTCTTTCAGTTTCTTCTAAACTTCTCTAGCAAGGACTTCTTATCCAGAGAAGATGTTCAGGTAAGTAACCTTGTAGACTCTCACTGTCTGTTTACTCGTTCATCCTTCAATACTTTGTATCTGTCTCTTTACAACCAGTTCTATGTAAGTTTTCTTTCCTTTCAACACAGTCTCGTTGTCTTTTTCTCTTAACTTCTCTGGTTCTGACTATTTACTACAGGCTTTTGTCTAGTTGTTTTCCCTTTCCTTCCTTTCAACAGTGTTTCTTTCTATATTTTTATTTATTTCGTTTATATGTGAGGGATTTATCAATGTTCTAACCACGCTTGCAAGTGCTTATCCAGAGTCTCTTGACAATTTTAATGTAGCTTCCTTTTATGCATACAGTTTTTCTTATAGTTCGGATCGTCTTCAAAACCCTTTTCATACGCTGTTTGTAACTGTAATTTATGGCCTCTCGTTCACTTTAATGCCACTGGGCTCAAGTAACTTCACAGTGACGCCTCATGTCAATTGCCTTACTTCACGGCTTTCGGCTCGCTCACCGTAACTCTTTTGATCTTGGGATCATTTGTTTTCTTTGGAATAATGTTTCGCTGACTCCGCCCATCGCACTCCTCCTCTTTTCCTCATCCATGGTTCTGTGTCGACAAGGTTTCAGCAAGGGAGACATCTGATCATGAAAGGACCTCCCCTCCGAGACGGAAAAACAGGAGACACGCCTCCGCCCCTGCAACCGCTCTGACAGCACAGCCAATGTCTCGCCAAAGGTCGGCTTCTTCAATAAAGACTCACATGGCAACTCCGTCGTCACATCAATGAACTAAAAAAACCTTTTTGTAGCGCAACGGCGCAACTATTTCAGCAACATCTCTTTTAAATCTTCTCTCCGTATCTTTTCTAATAGGCCCACATGTAACTGTCACTCTTCGTTTCTTCTCGTTCTTCATTGGTTACCTAGAAACCAAGACCAAGCAGGTCACACATTAGAAAAAGGCACCTCATGATCTCCTTCTCACTCTATAAACACAAGTATAGCACAGTACTAAGGCGTTCATGCTTATGGTAGCGGATGAGTGCATAGAGCGGATCAGTGCATAGAGCGGATGAGTGCATGGAGCAGGTGTGTACATAGAGCGGATGAGTGTATACAGCAGATGAATGTAGAGAGCAGATGAATATATAGAACAGGAATACTGCGTATTAGCGAATGACTTTATGAAGCTGATGGGTGCATATTGCTATTGAATGTGTGGAAAGCACGAGTGCATAAAGCGGATGAGTGCATCGATCAGATGAGTGAGGGGAGCAGATGAGTGAAGGGAGCGGATGCGTGAGGGGAGCGGATGAGTGAGGGGAGCGGATGAGTGAGGGGACCGGATGAATGAGGGTAGCGGATGAGTGAGGGGAGTGGATGAATGAGGGGAGCGGATAAGTGAGGGGAGCGGATGAGTGAGGGGAACGTATGAGGGCGGGGAGCAGATGAGTGCAGGGAGCTGATGAGTGTGGGGAGCGGATGAGTGCGGGGAGCGGATGAGTGTGGAGAGCGGATGAGTGCGGAGGAGCGGATGAGTGCGGAAGAGCGGATGAGTGCGGAAGAGCAGATGAGTGCAGAAGAGCAGATGAGTGTGGAAGAGAGCGGATGAGTGGATGAGTGAGAAGAGTGGATGAGTGCGAAGAGCGGATGAGTGTGGGAGAGCGGATGAGTGTGGAGAGCAGATGAGTGCGGAGAGCGGATGAGTGCAGAGAGCAGATGAGTGCAGAGAGCGGATGCGCGTGGGTGATTGCGTAGGGTGGGTGAACGCGTAGAGCAGATGAAGGTGCAGTGCATGCGATGGGATAAATCGGACAAACACCTAGAGCGGATGAGTTACATAGTCCGGGTGAGTGTGTAGAATGGATAAGCATGTAGAACAGATGAGGTCGGAATGCATGCAGAGTTGATGAGTACATAGAACGGATGAGTGCCGGGTTCGGATGGATGAGCGGGATGGATGAGCTGAGCAGAAGAATGTGTAGAGTGGAGGACTGCATAGAACAGACTTGTGGGTAGGACCGACAATTATATATACCAGACGAGTACATATGAGCAAATGAGTGCTTATGAAAAAGGGGTGCCTAGAGGCGATGAGTGCGTAGAGGGTTTGAGTGCATTGAGGGTTTCAGTGTGTAGAGGTTTTGAGTGCGTAGTGGGGCGGAGTGCGTAGAGGGTCAGAGTGCATAGAGGGGCGGAGTGCACAGAGGGGCGGAGTGCGCAGAGGGGCGGAGTGCGTAGAGGGGATGAGTGCGTAGAGGGGATGAGTGCATAGAGGGATGAGCACGTAGAGCAGGTGAGTGAGAAAAACAGATGAAAGCATTGAGCGTGTGAGGGCATAAAGGGGATGAGTGCCTAGAGCGAACGAGTACCTAGACCGCACGAGTGCCTAGAATGAACGAGTACCTAGAGTGCACGAGTGCCTAGAGCGCACAAGTGCCTAGAACGCCCAAGTGCCTAGAGCGAACGAGGGCCTAAAGCGAACGAGTACCTAGAGTCGACTGGACGTGGTGCATAGAGTGGACGAGTTGCATAGAACGGATGAGTTTGTAGAACGGACGAGCGCAGATTGCATGCAGTACTGGTGATTAAGTAGAATGGACGAGTACATAGAGCTGCTGAATGCGTAGAGCGGATGGAACGAGTGAAGCATGTTTATGGAATCTATATAGACAGAACAAATGGAATATGTGAATGGAATTGATCACATATATGGATCAAACGGGTGCCGGACTACAAATTAAAAAGTCGTAAAATGGAACATCCAATGTGATGCATGTAACGGACAGGAGTGTGTGTGGCTGACAGGAGTGCATGCGTGAGCCTGACAAGAAGGTATGGATGGGGCAGACAGGAGCGTATGCATGGGACAGACAGGAGCATATGCATGGGACTAACAGGCGTGTATACGTAGAGCAGACAGGAATGTATGCGTGGGGCAGACAAGAGTGCATTCGTGGTACAGACTGGAGCGCTCGTAGCGGACTCCAGCACCCATAGCAGACGGGAGCGCACGGGGCGGTCTGAGTGCATGAGAGCGTCGAGCTGACCGGAGTGTGTGGAGCAGACTGGCGTGCATGGAGCAGATAGGAGTGCATGGAACGGACTGGAGTGCATAGAACTGCGTGACGTATATAGTATGGTTTGAAATTCAGAGAACGCTTGATAGAGCATATAACCCATCATATCACACCACCACACTTACTCTCCCCTTTACACCACCACTCAACTAGAACACAGAGATACTATGACACCATTCGGTATAACTGTTCTCATACCAACATCTGCCACATACTACCCATCATTCTAAGTAAACACTGCTGGTTACACACCCCCCAGCCAGCCGTTTTCCTCAGGCCTAACGCAGCCACATTCGGTCTGGAGAAATCCTGCCAGAATGAACACATACTCTTGATCTCTCAACCACCACACCTACTGCTAAAACGCAGCTATTTCATGAATACCGCACCAGCTGCACACATACCCGGTGCTCACACACACCTTTGACCCTCTCTGCTCTCCCTACTGATCTGAACTTCGGTTCCCAAGGGTGTTCAACCTACCAGCGCCTTCAGACCATATCAATGGTATATAAGGCGCTATATAAATGCAAAATAACATAACATAACATAACTAATTCATTAATTTCCAGAGTTTTTATAATTATTTTAAGAGCCATTAACTACAAACTAATCACATACCCCCTCTACTAAGCCCTTACGTTCAGGAAGGGTTTCAGCCCTGGACAAATAATCAGCTTGAGTTAGCAAACAGCCTGGTTGATGGATGGTTTTAAAAGAGAAGTGCTGGAGAGAAAGAAACCACCTCAATACCCTTTGATTTGTGTCTTTGTTTCGGGCGAGCCATACCAGGGGAGCATGATCTGTTATTAAAGTGAACTCCCTAACAAGTAGGTAATATCTTAAAGCTTCAATTGCCCATTTGACCGCTAAACATTCTTTCTCGATAGTTGGATATTGCAACTCATGCAGGACTAGTTTTCTGTTTATAAACAGAATCTGTCTTTCCTTTTTTCCCTGATTTTGGAACAAGACGGCTCCAAGACCTGTGCCAGAAGCATCAATGAAGGAAAAATGGAGCCTCATAATCTGGGCAATGTAGAATGGCTTTATCTGTTAAAGCTTCTTTTAGAGAGTTGAATGCCTTTTGTGTCTCCTCTGTTTGCCAAATCCTTTTAGAAATAGACGTCTTCTTCAACAAATCTGTTAATGGAGCAGCCAACGTAGAGAAATGAGGAATACACCTCCGGTAGTAGCCTACAGACCCCAAAAATGCTCGTACTTGTATGCCATTTTCTGGGAATTTCAACTGGTTAATTGCTTTTAACTTCTCCTCTTGTGGTTTAATTATTCCTTGTCCCACATAATATCCCAAATATTTGGTATGAAAGTTTGCAATATGCGTTTTTTTGGGATTCACATGTAACCCTGCTTGCTTTAGGGTTCCAAGTATGGCTTCTAAGTGAGCCAGGTGCTCCGGCCAGGTTTGACTGAAAACTATGATGTCGTCTAAGTAAGCCCCAACATACTACTCGTGGCCCTGTATGATATAATTCATTAGCCGTTGGAAGGTAGCTTAGGCTCCATGCAGTCCGAATGGCAACACTGTAAACTGATAAAGCCCTGTTGGTGTGGCAAATGCAGTTTTTTCCTTATCAGGAGGATATAAGGGTATTTGCCAATATCCTTTTGTACGGTCTATTGTCAGAAACCTTGCTTTTCCCAGATTGCTTAGTAAATCCTCTATTCTGGCATTGGATATGCATCAAACTTGTCGTTTAACTTTCGGAAATCCATACAGAACCTGACACTACCATCTGGTTTTGGAACCAAAACCATGGGTGAACTCCAGTCACTATGCAATGGTTCAATTACTCCTAAATCTAACATCTCCTGAACATCTTCATTAATTGCTTTGATCTTCGCCATTCTGTACGGTCTTAGCCCTACCGTGGTCCCAGGTTTCGTGTTGATATAGTGATACGTCAGGTTAGTCTTTCCGGGAAAGGAGTATAACACTTCCGCTAAAGTATCCAACAACAATGATAATTCCCCTTTCTGGACCGAGTGCAGATCCTGATTAATGTTCAGACTTTCGACTCCTAATTTCTTCTCGGTTTGTGGAAAATGTTCCTCTTGCAACTCATTATGACTTATCATTGCCACTGTCGGAATCGGAGGTACCCATTTCTTAAGGAGATTTACATGATACGTCTGAAGAGGAACTCTGCTTTCAGGTTGTATCACTTTGTACGTCAGAGGACCCAAAACGTCCTCAATTTTATATGGTCCTCTACATGTGGCCAACATTTTTTTTCAGACATTGGTAATAATACCAAGACTTGGTCTATTGCTTTAAAACTTCTGAGACGAGTGTTTTGATTATAATATTTCTCTTGTTTCTCCCTGGCTTGAAGGAGGTTATCCCTGGCGATGGCCTGCAGCTTCTCTACCCTTTCCTGTAACTGGGAGGCATACTCAGTAAGTGATAACTCCTGTGATGGTTGTTCCTCCCAGTTTTCCTTTGATATATCTAACAGAGACCGTACCGGCCTTCCGAAAAGAAGCTCAAAAGGTGAAAAACCTGTCGACGACTGAGGAGTGTTCTGTAAAGTCATAAGTATCCAAGGAAGTACTCTGTCCGAGTCTCTATTTTCGGGAGAGGTAGAATTCCTCAACATGTGTTTAATGGTCTGGTTATACCTTTCCACTAAACCATCTGTTTGAGGGTGGTTATCTGCCATTTTAAGATTAATCAATTTTTAAAGTTTTGCATACTTGTTTTAGGACATTGGACATGAAGTTCGATCCACGGTCGGTCACGATCTCTTTGGGAATCCTGACTCGACCTATGAAAGGAATCAGAGCATCACAAATCTGTTGTGTGTTGGTTGCCCTTAACGGAAACAGCCTCAGCCAACGAGGGTTGGTGATGCTGCTTGACTCATCATTGCACGGGTCTGGGAAGAGCTTCAACAAATTGTTCCAAGACAATTTTCTCTTTTATTTCATTAGGAGAGGATGTAGCCGACTGTAACCACTTTTCGGCAAGCTCCTTCACCCTATAAAACAGTTGTCTGAGTGTTTCTTGACCGGTCAACTTAACGTCTCTGAACTTGATTCTATAAGTCTATTCATCGTGCCCTAGTCTTTCCAAAACAACCTTCTTCATATCACTGTAGTTTGTGTCACCGGTCGGGTTTGCAGCTTGTTCAGGTAAGTGACCTTGTAGACTCTCACTGTCCGTTTACTCTTTCATCCTTCAATACTTTGTATCTGTCTCTTTACAACCAGTTCTATGTATGCTTTTTTTCCTTTCAACACAGTCTCTTTGTCTTTTTCTCTTAACTTCTATGGTTCTGACTCTTTACTACAGGCTTTTGTTTAGTTGTTTTCCCTTTCCTTCCTTTCAACAGTGTATCTTTCTATATTACTCTTCTCCTTGTTCTCTCTGAAGTCACTTTTAATAAAAATCTTCTGGTGTTATCCTATCTTCTCTTATTTAATTTATATGTGAGGGATTTGCCAATTTTCTAACCATGCTTGCAAGTGATTATCCAGAGTCTCTTGACAATTTTAATGTAGCTTCCTTTTATGCATACAGTTTTTCTTATAGTTTGTATCATCTTCAAAACCCCTTTCATACGCTTTTTGTAACTGTAATTTACGGCCTCTCGTTCACTTTAACGTCACTGGGCTCACATACCTTCACAGTGACGCCTCCTATCAATTGCCTTACTTCACGACTTTCACTGACTGCGCCCCTCAGACTCTTCCTCGTCCGCAGTTCCGTCTTGACGAGGTTTCAACTGGGAGACAGCTGATTATGAAAGGACCTCCCCTCCCGAGATGGAAAAACAGGAGACACGCCTCCTCCCCTGCAACCGCTCTTACAGCAGAGCTACTGTCTCGCCAAGGGTCAGCTTCTTCAATAAAGACTCACATGGCAACTCGATCATCACATGAACGGAACTAAAAAAAAACTTTTCGTAGGCACAACTATTTCAGCAACATCTCTTTTAAATCTTCTCTCTGTATCCTTTCTAATAGGCCCACAGGTAACCGTCACTCTCCGTTTCTTCTCGTTCTTTATTGGTTACCTAGCAACCAAGACCAAGCAGGTCACACATTAGAAAAAGGCACCTCATGATCTCCTTCTCACTTTATAAACACAAGTATAGCACAGTACTAAGGCGTTCGTGCTTATGGTACTAATTAATTCATTTCCAGAGTTTTTATAATTATTTTAAGAGCCATTAACTACGAACTCATCACAGTAACCCAAATTCTCTTCCCCAGGGGTGTGGGTCTGGAGGCTTGGCACTGCTGATCTCCGGAATAAAGATTCATTTAGCTTTCCAAAGGCAACAGCAGCCTCTGGGGCTTGGTGTTCCATGCCATAGCGATGGCCGGTGGAGTAGAAGAGGATTTCCACTTCTGGACCACAGTACCCCCCTGATGGCTCTTCCTCTAAACGGCAGCCTTAGCGGACATGCTCAATTTCTCTTCGCTGGTGATTTTAGTCTTTTTCCCCAGAATTATTTCCAGCCTTTCCTGCAGTGGTCTGACTCCTTCCCCCAACGCTTCAACCTGGGAGTTCCCTAGCACCTGTTTAAAACTTAGTTCCAGGTCTCTCGCTGTCTGCTCCACCTCACTTCTCTCCCATTCTGACATGTTGCAGGTGGAATCGGGAGCTATATTCAGTGAAACAACATTGTTAAAAGGAATGTTATGGTTAAGTTACAGTAACAAAAACATATGAAATGCAATGAAAGAACTTTGTTAGAGGGATGTAGTGGTTACAAGTAAAACTAAAAAAAAACAAGAAATGTGTTCTGTAAGGTATGCAACCATAACTCACGCCACTGTCATGCACTGCTAACAGTAACACCCAGGACATCAAAGATGACATCACAATTGGCATTATCAATGTCATCACTGATGTCGGGGAGAAATCCCCATAAGAACACAGAGCGACAGAAGGGCTGCAACAGAAAACACCACTGTATTCCCCCTGAGAATCACATACCAACAGACAAAACTCCAATCCTAAAGGAACCATCCCCAGTGTGAGAAATGTTTAGCGGTTGATGAACATGCTCTTGTCATTCCAGGTAGCAGCCCTACAAATCTCCTGCAGAAAGCAACCCATGGGCATCCGCCCAGGAAGCCACTATCCCCCTAGTGGAACAACACTCAACATGGGCAGGCACAGGCAAACCAGCCGAAACATATGCCATGGAGATGACAGTCTGGATCCAATGGCTGTTGGACATCACCAGGCCTTCCGCCCCACCCCAGCAGCCACAAATGTAACAAGCAGGCTATTAGAACAGCTCTGTCCGAGAAAGGTATTCCAGAATAGCCTGCCGAACATCAATGGCATGCCAAGCCACCTCTTCAGGAGACTGGGGATTCTGGAAATCTGGGAGAACCAGATCCTGGGAGAAACCTGGGGTCACTATGGAAAGACATGGACTCAGCGAGCACCCGCAGAAAAGGAGGGCGGCACAACAAAGTCCCCACCTCTCCCAGATGCCAGGCAGATGTGACGGCAATAAGAAAGGATGGCTTGTGAGTGAGGAGTCTGATTTCTATATCCGCTAGGGGCTCAAAGGGCAGATCCTAGAGGTAACGCAAGACCAAAGGAAGATCCCACAGAGGGTGATCCTTATTGTACATAGATGAGAAGCAGACAGTTAAGGAACTTACCCATCAAAGCGTCCCCCACTGTTCTGCCCTCAGAGTCCCCCTTGAGGATCTTAATGGAGGCGCACTGGGAGCGAAGAATGGAAACCACACGCCCCTTGTCAAACCCCTCCTGGAGTATCTAGAGAATAGAAGGCAACTCACACTGAAGTGGGAGGACCGCAGACCACCCACACCAATCCAGGAAATGCTCCCAGTGACAGTCATAGGTCTTCAAGGTAGAAGGGCCCAGAGCCTGGTGGAAAGAATCAACCACAGGACCAGATAAAATCAACCAAGACCGTGCAAGGTACAAACTTCCCATTGAATCTGACGGAGCCCGCACTCCAGACCTGCCAGAAAGGAGCCACCAAGAGAATCGTCCTCTGTAGTCCCAGACCTGCTGTTCCACCCGGGGAAGAAGAGTAAGAGGACGAAAGGCGTAGAGGAAACCCCAAGGCCACGCCAGATTTAGGGCATTCACCCCCTTAGCCGCCACAGATGGAAACCAGGAGCAGAAGAGGGGGACCTTCACCGAGGCCTGCAAGGCTAAGAGATCCAGAGACCAACAACCGAACCTGTGGCCGACAACCGCAAAGACACTGTCTGACAGGACCAGATGCAGGGATGAGGGGAACGGCTACTGAGGAGATCTGCCCAAACACTGTCCACCCCCCTGATATACACGGCATCTAGAGACACCAGATGAACCTCCAACCAAAGAGGCCAGGGCATTCACGGAGTAACCCAACCCCACGGTGATTATAAGCCAAAGCCATATGTTGTCCTTCCAGACCACCACCTAGCCAACCAGGTCCTCTCCAAAAAACAGTGCTTGGTGAATGGCACACAACTCCTTCCATTTGGATGATCGAAGCAACTCCCCCTGAGCACACAATCCCTGAGCTGAATGGGCACCCAGAGTGGCACCCTACCCCCTCCCACTTGAATCGGTAGTATGAATGGTCCACACAGGATGAACCAGGACCACCTCTGCCTGGAGATTCTGGACCAAGAACCACCATAACAGATCGACCTTCAAAGACCGAGAGACTGTGACAGAAGGCAGGAGACCAGGGGACGTAGGTGAAGGCAAGCCCAGGAGACCTGAAACACACAGGACGTTATGTGCCCCTTTAGAGTAAGCAACAGGCAAGCAGGAATCAGCAGATTCCACACCACAACAGAGAACCCTGCTCAGAACAGACTGAATCTGCCAGTCCCTCACTAGAGGCAAGAACATCCTCCCCATCCTTGTGCAAAACTGGGCCACAGTGAAAACCAGATCCTGAGAGGGGCACATGTTGGACTTTGGCCAGTTTTTTAGAAACCCCCAGAACTGCAACACCTGGCAGACAAGACAAAGATGTACCAGTGCCATCCCCCACTGGGAAGCCTTGACTCACCAGTGGTCAATATAGGGTAAGAGTTGAACGCACGAAGGTGAGGATGAGCAACCAGGGAAGCCACCAATGTTGTGAATACCCAGGGGCGAACACAACCCAAAAAGGGAGGACCAAAAACTGAAAAAGCTAATGTCCCACTGCAAACCAGAAGAACTTGAGCAGGGAAGGAGCAGTGCACATAGTAGTAAGCATCATGGAGTTCCAATGACGCCAGCCAATGCACCTTCTGGACCAGTCAGAGAATGTTCTGCAGAGTCTCCATCCTGAACCTCTCTTTCCACGAAACAGATCTGGAGTTTGAGATTGAAGATGAGTCGTGACGTCCGATAAGGTGTTGGAACCAGAAAAACCCTGGAGTAAAACCCCAGACACTGTTGGGCCTGAGGGAAAGGCAAAATCGCTCTCTATTTGCATTTTGTATTTGTATTTTATTGAGATTTAGATAGTGCTTTTTACCAAAGTGCTTCACAAAGAAGCAATAAACAGTACATTAAAATCAGCATAAATAATTGTGTTCGGTATCAGCCAATAGCAATCAAGCATGATACTGGAGTAGGTGATTTTTTTAAGGAGGAGCAAAACAGAGAGTAAGAAGTTATAGATTGGAGAGAAAGTGGAAGGAGATTCCAGAGGAGAGGGGCCAGCAGTTGACAGGATCGAAAACGAGATTGTGCACAAGGGGCACGAGGAACAGTGAGTAAGAAACATCCAGCAGAGCGAAGAGGATGAGAAGGAGAGTAAAATGAAATAAGATGTGGGCTATATTGACCCACTCAACAGAATACTTCTCCATAACCAAGCTGTACTTCTGCAGTCAACAGCAAAATGGCTGCTTCAAAACTGCGATTTGCAGCGACAAAAGGATGGCTGCACCATTTTGCCAAACACAAAATGGGCAAATTGGAACCGGGAGCAAACAGAGAAAGGTGCCAGTGTGTTCTGTGGTGCACCCAAAAGAAGCGAATCAAAGCAGCACTGCTATGCTGCTTGCAAAAACAAAAAGTTCCCATTGAAAAAGCGAATAGTTCAATTTAAAAAAAAGAATGCTGCTTTGATGCTATTTTCATCTGTTTTTCACCAAACTACTTTTATTAATAAGGCCTTGCCATCCCCATCCATATCTACATGGTGCTTCAGCAGAATAAAGCATGACACCTGAATGACAGGCTCTGTCAAGTTAAACTTGGGAAAATAAAAGAAGCTTCATTTTGGCACAGGAAATGCTTTACTTTTTGAGTTACAAAGTGTCAAAGACCAATAATTCAAAGAAACACCAGCTAACTGGGCTGTGTCAATTTCAGTGTATCTGTGTTCAAATAAATTGCTGTCTACAAGAAACTAACTATGGCTGCAAAACAATATAGGGAAGTCAGATGGAAAAACCGAATTTGAAAGGAAAATGCCAGCTTTTACCACGTGTCAAAATGGGCTTTTGCAAACCAAACAAAAAATGCTTGTTTTAAAATTACAATGTTGAATAAAAACGTATCCGTGCCTAGAAATTGGAAAGAGGATTGTGCTGTGAAATATACATATGGGAGGTTTTGTTCAGCAGGCTTTCTTCAGACTCAGGACACAAGTAAACAAGATATGGAATTATAAGGCAGTGGGTACATGGGGTAAATTAGCTTAAAACAGGTTTCTGCTTGGAGGATGCTAGCAACAGAAGGCCACTCACAGTAGATCCTAGAACACAAGTGATAATTGCTACCTTTACAGACATTGGTCTGTGCTCTAGTCTCTTACAATAGGATTTCTGGGAAATGGATGTGAGAAGTGGATAAGGGGCAATAAACCTTCAATCAACCTGGGAAACCCCCATCCTCCCACTGGGGGAGATGACAGTTGGTGGTAGCTGAAGAGAAAGAAATGGTCCAGTGAAGGGCAAAGGCCAGCCCATTTGCTTCCAAAGACCATGGGGGTCATTCCAAGGTTGGAGGTAAGGTAAAAACGATGCCGGTAATGGATTACCGGCATCTCTTACCGCTACGGGCTATTCTGACCAACCAGACTGCTATTTACGGCATCGTACTTTACGATGCCATAAATAGCGGACCAGGTGCATGCGCGCAACACAACATGCCAGCATTACCGGCATGCCGTAAACCGGAGCTGATCACAAGCCATGCGGACATGCAAATAACAGACTACTGAAGTCCAAAAAGTACTGTACCGGCATGGAGTAAATACTGGCATCTCCGAGAAGGTGTTAAGAACCCTGAGCAGTGTTACCAAGAGCCACAGGTGCACACAATCAGCACAGGTGGAGGCAATGGAGAATGGCACAGCACAAAAGGAGCACACCCACACACCACACCCCCTCCCACACCAAGACGATACCAATAGTAGTAGCATTACTGGAGCTGGAGGCCCTGCTTGCAAGGCAGCAACAATAACAATAACAACCACAGCCCCCACCACAGAGGAGACACAGGAGGAGAAGGAGGGTGAGACAGGCCCAGCATGCCCCATCAGTGCAGCCACCGTTACCATGCCGGCAGTCACCAATCCTTCGCATCAGAGCCACCCCCTTCAACCTAACACCAGAGCAGATCCACACCCTGTGTCGGCTTGACCGTGACACCATCACCACCATAGTGGACCTGATACATGACGACATAGTGAGCCTCATAGAAATACGCACCGCCATCCCCCCTCTACTGAAAGTAGTGTCTGTGCTCCACTTCATTGCCACAGGCACCTACCAGCTCACAGTGGGGCACTGTCAGGTGTCTTGACCCACGTTTGAACTATTATGCTACAACATTTGGTGCTGTGGGCTTAGAAAATCCAAGATGGCCGAAAAGCCCACATTTGCGCCAGAATCCAGGAAAACCGTGCAGTTTTGCGCACACCAAAATGGTCTCCTGACCTGCCACCCACCAGTGCGAGCGTGATGGGCCAGAAGCACCATGAGTGAAACGTGGTGCCAAAAAAATAAATAAAAACAGCAGTGCCTGTTAGCTCAAAAAGCGCTTTGAAATCACATTTGTTTCTCTGAAATGCAAGCTAAAAAATCCTATTTTAAACATTGCAAGATATTCAAAAATCTCACTGAACACCAGCAGACATTTGGCACAATGTGGTCTTGAGTGCATACAAAATCTGGAAAGATGAAGAGCCTAAAATACTGTTCATAACAAAACTGGCTGAGCTGTGGATGTCAGCAGCTTAAGTGAAATGGGATTTAAAGCCACTAAAATCGAAATGTTTAAAATAAATGAGTGACCTACTTTTGAGTGTCACATAGGTTGCAACTGTTTAAATGTCAAAGTTTTGAACTTAGAATCAGCATTCTAGCTGCATGTGTAAAAATTGTAAGTTTGATTTGAATGAAGAAAACTGGAACAAAAGAGACATTTAGCTGAAGCCTGGCTTGAAGAGATTGAATTCTGCCCGGCAACTACCCCCGACAGGAGTTGAAACTTTCCCAGCAACTGCATTCACAGGCCTGGCTGCCTTCTGCTGTTCCCACCAAAAGGAGATCACACCTCTCTGATGGAAGTAGGGGAGGGGTCCCTGGGGGCAGGGAAATAGAACAATCAACTTTCCTTGGCTCAGGCAAATGTTAAATTAGGGGGGTCATAAATGGTTTCCTCTTGGAAGAAACTGGGAGGAGCAGTGCCTCTGTGAGTAAGCTGAGCTTGGAGGAGGGGACAGACAGAAATTCCCCCATGTGCTTTGGAACCTAAACCACACCCATCTGGTCCAGAGCATAATTTTAAAAAGATGGATAATTCATAGTACATAACTGTCAAAATTATATAAATAATATAATTCTTGTGATTTTGCTGTGCACATTTTAAGAGGTGTTAGGACTCTGTGGTATGTTCTGGGGGGTAGTAGCGGAAAATAGGGTATTACTCCAAATGTCTGTATGTTAAAAATCTGACGCTTTATCATCTGATGCCCTACTCCTTGCACACGTTTGTGTAAATTCTGGAAAGTTTAGAGGTTGTGTTCTTGATGAAAAGGGCAGAATCCTGTCAGAAGTGGACACGACATCTTACAAAGACAGGGATTGGATGGTTTGGTGCTATAGAAAATATGTTAACTGGACATATACTATTAGAAAAATTGTACATATATAAATATGCATTTGGATCAAAAATAGATTTGTGTGCAAAGTGACAAGGGGAGTGTTCTTTCTGTATGCCATAAAATTGATGCCTGATGACACTCCATTTCCTTCCCCAATCAAGGGAGAGAGGAGAACTTGGCCAATGATAAGTTGTGAGGGGCAGGCTTAGTTATGCCCACGCACACACCCATTTTCAAAAGACAAAAAAAGACCCACTGAAATCCAGGTAGGGAGATTCACTTTCCACCTCAAACTGATTTCTTGCGAAGCATTTCGCCAGACCAGACAATATCCAGAAGACTCCAGAACCAGAACTTAGAATCCAGACTTCAGAACTTGCAGCAGAGAGCCCTAGTCCAAAAGCTGAATCCTTCTCAGCAGGCCTCAGAATCCAGCAACCTAACCAAACTATTCAACAGCTGGGCGAGCTGTTTGATTCTGGCTAGAACCCTGTGCCAGAACCCAGAAAGCAGAGCTGTATCCAGACCGCCGTGCAGTGCCGATAGAAGACCAGACCCAGACCAGACCACTGTGCAGTGCCAGAACTTTTGCCAGAACCAGAGATCCAGACCAGCAGAGCAGAGAGAACTGCAGCTAAACCTGTTGACCTGATCTTGACGGCCTATTTCAAATTTATAGTGTGAGTACCCAGCCAGAACTGTGCATAGTCATCTATTAGTTTAAAATAATCTTATCCCATCCATTTCCGCCTACCTAGAACTGAATCATAGAAATCGTGTGTCCATTCTGTGATTTTAAAGCTGTGAAAGTGTCAGTGCCATTCTGAATCATTATTTCATTTCTGAAATCTAGCTCCACAAAATCGTCCGTATCTTTTGAACCATACATGCTAGGAACGAGAATTTCCGTAATTGCGCTCGACGCATTCGGAAAAAGTGCCGCAAATTGAAAACTAGCTCAAACTTCTTCACCTGTCAAAAAAATCGCTGTCTTTTGCTTGCATTGCTGAAATTCGTTTTCAACCTGATAATCCCTCATGAATCATTGCTAGTGTAGACCTGAACGAATTCAAAGTAGCCGTCTCCTACCCTGAATCTCCTATAGGGAATTAAAATCATTTTTAGCATATTTTCACATCTTTGCAAATCACATTTAAAGTATTTTTGCCTGTGTTTTAAAATCATCCCTGTGCTCTAAGCTTGCTAGGGGGGAACTGAATTGGTATTGCATTTGATGGTATTCCTGAAAATTGTGTGCTCTCCGTCCATCTCTTTATACTGCATAGTGGGGGAGTGAATTGCCACAAGGGTAAAGGTGATTATATTCTCTCTTGTTGAAACCATATCAGTTTATTTCTGTGCTACATTATTTCCATCATTGTTTTTCCTTGAAACCATAAAAGCATTCTCAGCTACCTTATCCTTTCTATACCAACTCCTAAGTGATTACAAAAGTGTGCTAGTGTAATATTATCCATTGTTGATCACTGTCATATTCATAAGTGTGTGATCAAATATTAAATTATTATAAAAGTGTGATATATATATATATATATATATATATATATATATATATATGTATTGTTTAATTTTCAAATAAATCTTTTAATTTGCAAAACAAACACCTACTTCTTGGCTCAGTAAGGTCAGGGGGATTCAAAGAGAGGGGCGTTATACAAGGGTTTATCATCCAGATCTATGAACTTGTCATAAAAATATATAATTAAGGGCTTCTCTTGGGCATCCCAGACTCGGCATTGACTTAGTTGGAGTGCTGAATTGAAGTCGCTTAACACAGTGGGGGCTTGAGCCAGGACATCTGGATTAGATCTACCACTTGTGCAGCTTAATACAGTGTGCTAACTGATAAGATACATAAATCCTGTTGGATCATCACGCTGTATTACACTGTAAAAACACTCCTCAAAGGAACGCTCTAAGGAGACGGTCTGTTTTGCAAAATAAAATACAAACTTCTGTAAATCAGGAAGGAAATCAATTTCCAGAATGACGACATTGGTAGATATGAAGATAGCTAGAGAGCACCTCTTACATAAACTATTTGTGAGAGGTGAGTGGACTGAACAAGACCAGAATGTGTGGTTGCAGGCAATCGCGCAGCAAGTCACTGTAACTGGGTCAGTTATATGGAGAGATCAGGGTCCCTTACATGTGGCCCTGAGAAAACTATACATGGCCCCTAAGGCCAAAGATGAGCAGGACAAGATTGTCAGGATAACGGCATATTTATATTTATATATGGGAGCCATACAGGACAAATGTGCTGAAGGCCAAGATCTGGCAAATAGGCAACAGATATGAGCTGGTCTCTGAGCAGAGGCTGCAGAGGAGCTAGGAGTCAGAAAATGATAGTAGGCAGTATATCATTAAGATAAAAGAGGATATGGGTATCCTGCAACAGGAAAAGTCTGATCAGGATACCAGATTTCTGGCCTTGCAGAAGGAGTACCAAGAAGGTTTGGACGCTGTACTGCAGAGCCAGAAAAAGCTGGAGCAACAACTGGACTTCAATAGGGCATGCACAGAGCAGGTAGTCACCCTGCAAAGCCACCTAGATAGGGAGAAGGCAGAGAGCAACAAACTGATTCTGAAAGACCTGGATACCCAGACAGAATTTGAAGAAGAGCGCCAGAAAGCTGGGGCCCTTAAAAGGCAGAGGGATGACCTGGCCGCACAGATGCAGGCTCTTAGTCAGGAAAGGGACACCTTAGGCCAGGAAGTCTGCCAATTAAAAGAAAAAATTGAAGAAAATCACCTGGCCCTCCAGGGACTGGGTGACCTCCACAAAGAGCATCAGAACTTGTTAGAGCACAACAGGAGGGTGGAAGATGCTCTGGCAAGAAAGTAACATGCCAGTAGGGATGGGACTCAGGAGGTAACCCTCCTGCAGCAAAGACTGGCCCAGCATTCCAGGACCAACCAGCAGGCACAAAGAGAGAATGAGGCTCTCTGTCAGCACAATGATAGGCTCCAGCAACAGGTAGCCATGCAGGAGAGACTGATAGAGTCTAGTAAGGCCTTAACTGAGGAACCGAAAGCACAGGCTCTTGCATGGCAACAGGGAGCAGGGGCTGATAGAGATGAGGTTCGCTGGGAAAGGGAAACACCTGTGCATAACCTCAGGAGCCCTAGTATCAGAGGCCTTCATCTCTCCCAGTCCTTGGACTCTGCCACCCCCATGGCCCATGGCGCACATGAGCCCAGGGCCACGGGGATGGCGGATTACCATCCAGCCAAAAGTATGGGCTCATAGGCCAGTACCACCCAGGAATGGATGGGTGGGCATCCAGGTATGGGCACCTAAGTACAGTGCAATTTAGTGGGGAACCCCAGGAGAGTAGGCCCAATAAGGGAATCCTGAAAACCTCTGCCTAATTAGGTCAGTGGGGGGGATGGGTACCCATCAAATATTGGCAGAAAGGAGGGATCTGAAGACTCCTCCGAGCATCACAGGACACAGGAGACCAGGTCCCCACATTCTGCCAGCCATTCCCAGGCTCGCAGAATCCAGGAAAACCTTGAAGATCAGATGGAAACCTCTGGGAGTAGTGCCTGTGAGTCAGAGGATGAATGGACCAGGGTTACTCGAACCAAAAAGGCCAATAAGGCAAAAAGGGCCTTGCTTAAGGACCCCTTAAAACAGATTAAGGCAATAAGGAGTGTCATCACCCCTTATCACAAGAACGCCAAGTATTCTGTTTGGGAACACTTGGAGCTTTACGGGCAAATGATGGAGACTTTCCATTTGAAAGACAGCAGTAGCTGCATGCAGTACGACAAATGGACATTCTCCCCAGAATACTCCAGTTTCTTTGCAGGGCTGGAGGACCAAAATCATGCAAGATGGTCCACCTACAGGGCGGCCATCTTAATGCACTTCTCTGTTCACCAGAATCCCCAAGAGGCTCGCAAGGCAGCCTACAATTTGCAATGTGGGGAGGATCAGGCCCCACAAGAATTTGTGCAGGAATTGAAGCATGCCTTTGCGCAAACTACCAGAAGGGTGCGCACGGACAGCAAAGAGTTTGTAAATACGTTTTTCCATGCCCCACCCAAATACATAATGACCCAGCTAGTGAGAGATTTTCATGAGAAAAGGTCACCAGACTGGGTCATTGAACAGGCTACCTGGATCTATGAGGTGCAGAAGCCCATAGAAAATAAAAATAACGCTCAGAAAAGCCCCAAATCGACCAGCACCCCTGCTGCTGCCAGAGGTAAAGGTTGCCCCCATTTTAGATTTGGAGATGGGGGGGCCTAAAAACCTGCCTGCACCGAATAATTCTCAGCCAAGTAGGCCCTCAGGCCAGTCACAGACAGGGAGTCAAGGAGGTTGTCCCACAAATGGGGTCCCTCGCTCCTCTGACTATGTAAGTCCCCGCTACAAGGGAAACCGACCCATCCTGGGTTATGTGTGGACTCCTCCAGCCCAAGGTGGGGATCCAGCCAAGCGCCTAACTCGGGGAACTTTCCTCCCAACTTCCCACAGGAGGGCAGAAATTCACCAAATCCTGGGCAGAACTTTTTCCCAGGTATCCACCCAACTTCCAGCCCCAAAATCACCCATCCTTCTTTCCCCAATTCCCTGAGCCCAGACAACCTAATCCGGGAGAGGGGAGGCCAAGGGTTGAGGGGTACCCAAATCTTCCCAACCAGGGGTACTACCAGAGAAGGGATAGCTACCCTTCCTGGGATCAGCCCAGGGGAGAAAACAGAACCCCGTATCAGCCTGAGCGGGTTTCGCAGTTAGAGCGTCAGGTCCAAAATATGACACGGGATATGGGTCACATACTGAGGGCTCAACAGAACCCTCAGATGAGCATGCCACCGCAGAATGCCCCAAACTCTGGGCCTGGTGCTCCAGAACAATGACGGGGGCAGCACCCTGATAACCCACCGGTTCCCAGGGAGGAGGCACAAGGGGAAGGGGGGTGTAAAGCCTTGGAGGAAGCTTCCTTCCCCACTTGTAAACAGCCCCTGGAAACCCAGGAACCGGAAACAAAATCTTCTACCCCTGAAAGTCTGCCACCCAAGGAGCAGAGAGGAGGTAGGAGAAACAAAGGACCCAAACAGACCCATTTTTTTGGGGGAGGTACAGGTCTTCCAATTTGAGGGAGAGGGATCCTCAGAGGATCCTGGGAAAAGGATCTTCTCCTTCAGAGATGGGGAAAATCCTCCCAAGGAAAAATGGGTCCCAAGGGATTCCAATCCAGACTGGGTAGATGTGGGGATTGAGCTGTCGCCGCCCATCATTCTAACCCAGAACCAACAATACCGAAAACCCCTGGTTCAAAGCCATCCTGGTGACTGCCTCCAAAAAGGGGGGGCGGCCCAGAACCGGAACCAGGGGAACCCAAAACCACATCCATAGACTGGGTAGATGTGGGGATTGAGCTGTCGCCGCCCATCATTCTATCCCAGATCCAATAATACCGAAAACCCCCGGTTCAAACCCATCCTGGTGACTGCCTCCAAAAAGGGGGGGGCGGCCCAGAACCGGAACCAGGGGAACCCAAAACCACATCTATAGAATGGGTAGATGTGGGGATTGAGCTGTTGCCACCCATCATTCTGTCCCAGAACCAAAAATACCGAAACCCCTGGTTCAAACCCATCCGGGTGACTGCCTCCAAAAAGGGGGGGGGGCCCAGAACCAGAACCAGGGGAACCCAAAACCGCATCAATATCCAATTGCCAACTTTTTCTTTCAGATTCTCAAAACTCCCTGCCAAACTCTGCCCAAATCTCTTCTCTCTCAATGTCCAAAACAAAAAAATTAGCCCACCAGTTGTCCAAAAATGTGCATTATCTGTGCCCCCTTGAGGAGAAGGAGAGAAGATACTATGCCCCGTTACAAGTACAGGGGCAGGGTACAATTTTGGCACTGGTGGACACTGGATCCCAAGCTACCCTTTTGTCCAAAAGGGCCTTTGATGAACTAAATGCAGGAAGGGGGGAGAATTACCAAATTCCGCTCACCTCTCTTCCTGGACAACTTCAGAACTTTGATGGGAAGGAAATTCCCATTGAGGGGACTGCAGATTTGGACATTCAAATTGGGCGATACAAGGTGAAACACCCGGTCATAGTAGTGACTCCAGAGGGCACCCCTTGTTTACTAGGGTATGACCTCCTGAGAAGGTTGTCAACCCTAATAGATTGCGTAAACAAGGTCATCTGGACCCAGACTAGACGACCAATAAATTAAAACAGAGCGTCAAACATGTTAGCTTAAACGGCACCTGCCACATGGTTGAACAAAAATCTGACCAAGTAGAATTTCACTTCCAGAACAACCAAATTCCAGACATCACCAAAGTGACAGAATCCGGGCCAGAAATGTGAGTAATTCCCGAATTACTTCCTGGATTCTGTCAATGCAAGGCTTTCCTGTGGAGGTCAGTAATGGCCAAAACAAAAAGAGTCCCCTCGCGCAAGGTCTGGCTGACTTGCATGATTGTGCCAGAGAAAACTTTCTCGAGGACGAAAGTCTAAAAATCAAGGACAACATGGAGGCATACCTTAATTGCCCACACAAAGTCTTTGAAGAAGACAAGTGTGAGGGAATGCCCACTGTCTATGTGGATGGATGCTCTTACCATGTTGACAACAACGGGGAAAAAGAACTCGTGGCCGGCGTAGGGAATGCATGAGTGAATGAGTCCCCAGAACCCTCCGCTGGATACAAAATTGGTCCCCAAAGTAGTCAAGTGGCAGAGTTGATGGCTGTGTACCAGGCCATCCTCACTGATGTCCAACATCAACTTAATTGGAAAACCAGAGGCATGTTATGTGATAATAACAAACACTTGAAACATGAGAAGTTAATTCAAAACATTGATGATCTGGTCACTGTGAATGGGATGACCATCTACTGGAAGAAAATCAAGGGTCACTCCAAAGTAGGGGGACCAGACAAAACTGGAAATGACTTAGCTGATCAGCTGGCCAAAACCAGGGCCATTCAAGGGGATCTAATAGAGATTGAGTCCCTGTTGGGGGAAATCCAGATCACTTCTATCACTAGGTCCCAGACAAATGCTCACAATGATCTTTCAACTGCACAATGGAGTAAGGAGACCCCAGATGCTGATTTGATTACGGCTCAGAAAGGTGATCCAATAATTGATAAGTTTTACCAACACATTCAGGACCCTGAGAACTTTCCCCTGACAGATACCGACTACATTGGGAAAGAGGACCTTAGAGTGTTGATGAAATGTCCAAAAATGTTCAGAATCCAAGACGGTTTGTTGGTAAGGAAATCCCAAGCTGGCCATGATCAGTGGGTGGTTCCTGCCTCATTCCGAAGCCTGATGTTAAGTCAGGCCCATGATGCGGCCACCGCCGGTCATAGGGGGTTTCATACAACACTTGAAATCTTAAGAGAGGTTGTATACTGGCCACACATGGGGCAGGACCTCGACCAATACTTGAAGAGGTGTCTTGTGTGTGCACAATTTCAGCCAACATCCCTCACACACCGTGCGCCTCTCCAAAAGAGGGGGATGACACTGCCATGGTCAGATTTACAAGTCGACTACATAGGGCCCGTGATTCGCTCCTCTAGGGGGAATAAGTACATGTTGACAGTGACATGCTTATTTACTAAATGGGTGGAATGTCTCCCGGCCCCAAACTGCAAGGCAGAAACAGCAGCTGCCCTGATGATCAACCACATCTTTTCACGTTTTGGTCTACCCCAAAGGATTGAGTCAGACAGAGGTAGCCATTTCACCAGCGAAGTAAAGACAAAGATGTGGGAGATACTGGGGGTTAAAAGAAAGCTACACATTGCTTACCAGCCAGTCTCTTCTGGTGCTGTAGAACGTTACAACTGAACCATTGTGAGCATATTAAAAAAGTTTGTGGCAGATTCTGGGCCAAGTTGGGCTATCCGATAACCTCTGGTCCTAATGGCCATCAGATCTACTCCTTCATCTGAAACTAAAATGTCACCATTTGAGCTGATGACTGGACGCAGGATGGTGCTTCCCCAGCATTTGATCTACAAGACCCAAGAGCAAACCTTGATCAATGCTTCCACTACTCATGAATATGTGGAGAATTTGAGGAAACACCTTCAACATGCTTTTGCCTATGCTCAGCGGAATCTAGAAAGATCAGCCGAGAGTATGAAAACTCACTATGATTTGAAGACTACTAGGAACGAATACTATGTGGGAGACCGGGTCTATCTATACAATTTCCAAAGGAACCTGACCAAACAGCGAACATTTCTGCATACATGGAAGGGATCTTTTGAAATTTTAGACAAGATCTCCCCAGTCGCCTACAAGATACGCATCCCCAAAGGTAGTTTGGTAGAAGGGGACGACAAGTGGGTCCATATTAATCAGCTAAAGTGTTGCCATCCCAGGCACACTCTGCAGCAACGGGAGGAGTCCTCTGCAATCCCATAGGGGGCCGATCAAGAGTAAAACTAGTCCAACCCTAAAATATTCCACATATAGCCTATAAAATTAAATGCAAATGTCTCCTGATGTATAAAATGTATATGTTCGCCCCACCATTAATAGTGGTGGGGAAATGTCTACGAATATGTCTCTGCCGCTTTGCTTTGTCACCCTAGGAGAGATGAAACCATGGAGACTGACCAAGGAGGACGACCCGGGGACCGGGAGCAAAGATCCGAGGGCCCCGGGATACCGCCCAATACTCCCATCAGGCCCGGCGAGGAGAACCGATTGATCCACCCTGATGGAGGAAAAGATGATGAACTGTGCCATCTGCAGAATCGGAAGAAGATAATGCGGACATCCCAGTGCGTGGAGCAAAACATCCTTTGCACCCGACGCCCCCTCGACTCGAAATCAAAGTGCAGTCGGGTGGGGGGGCTTGTCAGATGTCTTGACCCACGTTTGAACTATTATGCTACAACATTTGGTGCTGTGGGCTTAGAAAATCCAAGATGGCCGAAAAGCCCACATTTGCGCCAGAATCCAGTAAATCCGCACAGTTTTGCGCACCCCAAAATGGTCGCCTGACCTGCCACCCACCAGTGCGAGCGTGATGGGCCAGAAGTGCCATGAGTGAAACGTGGTGCCAAAGCAAAATCAGCAGTGCCTGTTAGCTCAAAAAAGCGCTTTGAAATCATATTTGTTTCTCTGAAATGCAAGCTAAAAATGCCTATTTTAAACATTGCAAGATATTCAAAAATCTCACTGAACACCAGCAGACATTTGGCAGAATGCAGTCTTGTGTGCATACAAAATCTGGAAAGATGAAGAGCCTAAAATAATCTTCATAACAAAACGTGCTGAGCTGTGGATGTCAGCAGCTTAAGTGAAATGGGATTTAAAGCCACTAAAATCGAAATGTTTAAAATAAATGAGTGACCTACTTTTCAGTGTCACATAGGTTGCAACTGTTTAAATGTCATAGTTTTGGACTTAGAATCAGCATTCTAGCTGCATGTGTAAAAATTGTAAGTTTGATTTGAATGAAGAAACCTGGAACAAAAGTGACATTTAGCTGAAGCCTGGCTTGAAGAGATTGAATTCTGCCCGGCACTACCCACGACAGGAGTAGAAACTTGCCCAGCAACTACATTCACAGGCCTGGCTGTCTTCTGCTGTTCCCACCAAAATGAGATCACACCTCTCTGATAGAATTAGGGGAGGGGTACCTGGGAGCAGGGAAATAGAACAATGAACTTTCCTTGGCTCAGGCAAATGTTAAATTAGGGGGGTCGTAAATGGCTTCCTCTTGGAAGAAACTGGGAGGAGCAGTGCCTCTGTGAGCAAGCTGAGCTTGGAGGCGGGGACAGACAGAAATTCCCCCATGTGCTTTGGAACCTAAACCACACCCATCTGGGCCAGAGCATAATTTTAAAAAGATGGATAATTCATAGTACATAACTGTCAAAATTATATAAATAATATCATCATTCCTGTGATTCTTCTGTGCACATTTTAAGAGGTGTTAGGACTCTGTGGTATGTATTGGGGGGTAGTAGCGGAAAATAGGGTATTACTCCAAATGTCTGTATGTTAAAAATCTGACGCTTTATCATCTGATGCCCATACTCCTTGCGCACGTTTGTGTAAATTCTGGAAAGTTTAGAGGTTGTGTTCTTGATGAAAATGGCAGAATTCTGTCAGAAGTGGACATCTTACAAAGACAGGGATCGGATGGTTTGGTGCTACAGAAAATATGTTAACTGGACATATAATATTAGAAAAAGTGTACATATATAAATATGCATTTGGATCAAAAATAGATTTGTGTGCAAAGTGACAAGGGGAGTATTCTTTCTGTATGCCATAAAATTGATGCCTGATGACACTCCATTTCCTTCCCCAATCAAGGGAGAGAGGAGAACATGACCAATGATAAGTTGTGAGGGGCAGGCTTAGTTATGTCCACGCAGACACCCATTTTCAAAAGACATAAAAAGACCCACTGAAATCCAGGTAGGGAGATTCGCTTTCCACCTCAAACTGATTTCTTGCAAAGCATTTTGCCAGACCAGACAATATCCAGAAGACTCCAGAACCAGAACTTAGAATCCAGACTTCAGAACTTGCAGCAGAGAGGCCTAGTCCAAAAGCTGAATCCTTCTCAGCAGGCCTCAGAATCCAGCAACCTAACCAAACTATTCAACAGCCGGGCAAGCTGTTTGGTTCTGGCTAGAACCCTGTGCCAGAACCCAGAAAGCAGAGCTGTATCCAGACCGCCGTGCAGTGCCGATAGAAGACCAGACCCAGACCAGACCGCTGTGCAGTGCCAGAACTTTTGCCAGAACCAGAGATCCAGACCAGAAGAGCAGAGAGAACTGCAGCTAAACCTGTTGACCAGATCTTGATGGCCTATTTCAAATTTATAGTGTGAGTACCCAGCCAGAACGGTGCATAGTCATCTATTAGTTTAAAATAAGCTTTTCCCATCCAATTCCGCCTACCTAGAACTGCATCATAGAAATCGTGTGTCCATTCTGTGATTTTAAAGCTGTGAAAGCATCATTTGCCATTCTGAATCATTATTTCATCTCTGAAATCTACCTCCACAAAATCGTCCGTATCTTTTGAACCATACATGCTAGGAACGAGATTTAACTTTCATCTTAAAGCTAAGAATCTAAGCTTTCCAACAAGCCTATAACTTTCCTCTTCTTCTAGTTCTCCTGCAATCGCGCTCGACGCATTCGGAAAAAGTGCTGCAAATTGAAAACTAGCTCAAACTTCTTCACCTGTCAAAAAAATCTTTTGCTTGCATTGCTGAAATTCGTTTTCAACCTGATAATCCCTCATGAATCATTGCTAGATCACTGTCATATTCATAAGTGTGCGATCAAATATTAATTTATTATAAAAGTGCGATATATATATATATATGTATATAGATATATATATATATTTATATATATAGTTTCATTTTCATATAAATCTTTTAATTTGCAAAACAAACCTACTTCTTGGCTCAGTGAGATCAGGGGGATTCAAAGAGAGGGGCGTTATACAAGGGTTTATCATCCAGATCTATGAACTTGTCATAAAAATATATAATTAAGGGCTTCCCTTGGGCATCCCAGACTCGGCATTGACTTAGTTGGAGTGCTGAATGAAGTCGCTTAACAGCACATGCATGGCATATCACAAACCTTATTTTCCCGGATACTGAACCAAGTGCTGGATGTCCTCCTCAAGCACACAAGGGACTACATATCCCTACCACGGACTCCCCAGGAGATATTCAATACAAAAGTTGCCTTCCATGCACTGGCAGGCATGGCAAATTGTATAGGTGCCCTCGACTGCACCCACGTGGAGTTGGTGGTCCCGCATGCCATGGAGGTGGCATATTGCAACTGCAAGCAATACCACTCCATCAAGGTGCAGATGGTATGCAGCGCCAGCAAGATCATCACACATTGCTGTGCCCGATATCCAGGATCAACTCATGACTCTTTGGTCCTGTGGAACTCCATGCTACCACGCTATATGGAGCAACATGCTGGACGATGTGCCTGGCTGCTTGGTGAGTTGCCTGACTGTGCCAAGGCAGTGCATCAGGGTTGTGAGGTGGGTGGCTGCACACTCCACCTGTGTGGGAATGGGGGGAGATGCATACTCTACCTGAGTGGGAGGGGGTGAGATGCATACTCCACCGGGGTGGGAAGGGGTGGAGATGCATACTGCACCTGGGTGGGAAGGGGGGGAGATGCATACTCCACCTGGGTGGGAAGGGGGGAGATGCATGCTCCACCGGGGAGGGAAGGGGGGAGATACATACTCCACCTGGGTGGGAAGGGGGGATGCATACTCCACCTGGGTGGAAATGTTGACGCCAGTGCACGATGTGCACCTCACCAAACACTGTGCCCCAAAGAAAGTGAAATGGCACATGACTACCAAATCCCACAGTGATGAAGTAAGGCTGACACCTAACACTACACGACAAACAGGTAACCAGGCCACATCCCACAACACATGCACCACCATTGGCGGCCCTCACATACCGTAAGGGCATCCTGCACTATGCACTGCATATTCACTATGTCGCTGCCTCCAGCATTTCACCACACAGGACAGTAATCCCTGGGAGTGCATTGAAATGAGCCTAACAGGGATACCACAGAGGGTTACTGGTTCCGCACACCCATATGAGTGCTGCAAGTCACCATGGTACTGATCAGTGCAGAATGACGAATATGCTACTGACTACAGCCGACACTCCCTACTACCAAATCTCACAGAACACAACACATCAATGATTTTACTACAACACTGCTGCGTGCATATACGATGCACGTGCAACAAGATGTGAGTGCACACCATAACCCATCTTGAAGATGCTACCCCCCCCCATCATTCCATTGCACAGGAAACATAGCAGGGCCAGAAATGGGGTCAATGCATCCAGCGACATGTGCGTATGTGCACAAATCACCTGCTGCCATGTAAGACTAGTACAGTTGTCCGCCATGAATGTACGAACACTTACCTTCATTCCCCTCTTATGCAGGTGATGGTGGCTATCCCTGGAAGCTGTGGCTCATGACCCCTGTCCGAAACTACAGAACAGGCACAAGGAGGACTACAATCGTTCCCATGCTCGTACACGTGTGGTGTTTGAGCAGACCTTTGGCCTGTTGAAGGCACGATTTCATTGCCTCAGCCGGTCGGGTGGGGCACTCATCTACAGCCATTATAAGGTGTCCATGATCACCATGGCATGTGTAATCCTGCACAATATGTGCATCCGTCGGAACGTGCCCCTGCCCCTGACATGGAACTGCTACCACCTGATGATGAAGAAGGGGAGGAGGAGGAAGAAGTGGCAGGACAGCATCACAGTGCCGATGCACAGGAGGGATGTGGCGTGCAGCTATCATTGATTGGACAATATTTCAGCAGAGGGTGTGAGGATGTCAGGACATCGGGCACTGGGAGTGGGGATACATTTACACTATGCACTGTGCAACATTAAATGACACATGCACACTGATGAATGTCCACTCTGGTTTTTTTAGATGAACAACCGGTGTATTTAAAGTGAAAATTTCAATGTGAAAAAAACCCTCCACCACCCTCCCCCCTCCCTCTCCCAGCACAACTCCCAAACACACCCTCAACCCCCTCCCACCACAACTCCCAAACACACCCTCACCCCTCTCCCCCTCCCACCACAACTACCCCACACTAGTCCCATAGGGTCCACATTGCCCACATGTGGATGGCAGTAATGTCACTGTGTGCTCCCGGAGCCAGGGGAAGGCATGTCCTGACGGTGCATTGTACGGAGCGACCGACGGAGCGGGCTGGTCTGGGTCAAGTTGGTAGTTGAGGGGGTGTCCTCATGCTGGGGCTGTTGTGCAGGATGTGCAGCCTCCAGAGCATCTGCTATGCGGCCAAGGATCGCACAGAGCCGGTTGGTGCTGTCCGTTATGACCTGGCCCAGTGCCGTCAGTTCATCCCGCCACTCCTCCCTGGCCTGCCGATTGTCCTGCATGAAGTCAGTGATCAGGGCTGTGAGCTGCTCAGCCCGCTGTGCATCTGTGGCTGATGTTGTGGCCCTGCTGGGGATCGGGCTCACATGTCCTGCTGGCGCTTCCTCAAGGGAGCTGGCCACAGGACTGGCATGTACCTGTGTTGCTCCTTGGCCAGATAGCTCAGGTGTGTCGGTCTTACCTGAGTCACTATAGGAGACCTGGGGGTTGGAGTGGGCATCAGGGGTGTGGACAACTTCAAATGTGTCCTCCTCAGTCGCTCCACAGATGGAATTGGGGCTGTCGGCAACATCGAGGGGGCCATGGCTGCCATCTCCCCAGTCACACTCGACTCCTCAGACCGCAGCATTCGGCATGTGTCTGCAGCCAGTGCAGGGAGGGGTGGGAGTGGGGCTGGTGCACCCTCCACGGGCCTTGCTGGAGCCGGTGGTGTGCGTCCAGGTGTTGTCTTCCTGGCTGGGAGACGGCAGCCCCTGCCTTGGCCCCCGGAAGTGCTGGGACGGTTGCTCTCCTGCTCCTCGCTGTCATGCTTACTGCCTGTGGGGGTGGAAGAGAGGGACGGCATGAGTGATGATTTGGGAGCCAGCATTTATACATGGCTACAATAGCACATTCAGATACTTGTGGGTTATCGGCATTTCAGTGGGGAACGGCACATAATTCAATACTTGGGTGGTAAAAGCATGCATATCTCTTTGTCACTCATGTTGACCGGGTACTGTGCTGTCTAACATGCACACTATTTGCATCAACTGCCCTGTGTGCCTCATGGAAATGGGCCACTTTGTGTGGTATGTGTCATATAGGTTATGACCTCGCACCTGGCACTAGCCTGGGTCTCACTTGCTTCGGCATGATTTACAGGGGGGGTGGCCGACCAGGCCATGACTCCTTGGCCAGACCTTTGCAGTGACTTTCATAACATTGGCGTTGGCAGTATTGACTTTGGAGACTCACCTCCATCAGCGGATGACGTTGCCCCACACTCCATTTCTCCAACCCCTTTGATAGATTTGGGGCCTCTCATGGCCGCACATGTCTCCTCCCACAGCATTAGTTTCATGTGCGAACCTGGGCCTCCTCCAGTCTCCAAGGCCTGGCTCCTATTCGCTGAGAGGATGCTCCGCAGCCTCAGCTGCAGGTCATCCCACCTTTTGCGGCAGTCCTTTGTGGTGCGGGGGGTGGTGCCCACAGCGCTCACCTTCTGCGCCACAAGTGCCCAGATGTCCTTTTTTTTAGCACCGCCACCCTCTGCATGTCGTTGCTGAGAACAGTGTCAGCATGCTCGTGGAGGGTATCCACTAGCATTTGCAGTTTGTCAGGGCGGAACCGCTCCTTTCGGAGGCAGGCAGCTCCCTTTTTCAGCGCTTTGGGCATTCCTCAGTACTGGTGGTAACTTCCCGGTATGTCAACAGTGTGCCAGGGGTCCTATTTGGTGAGGGTGACAATGGATTGTGTTTTTAAAGATGGCCGCCGTGCTCCTTCCAGTTCCTGTGCGATGACGCTATTTCCGGTTCCGCATTTTAACGGTGACCGTAAATAACGGTGACCGGTATTTACGGTCACCGCTAATGCCACGTTGCTCCATGGCGGTAGTGTTTGCTACGGTGCGGTTCATGCCGGTAGGGGGGTTTTCGGGCATTTTTGCGCCATGGCACTAAGGTCATTACCGGCATGGCGCAAAGCCTGTGCTCGCGAACTCGTAATGGTGTGCTTTTAGCGGCCTATTACCAGCATGGACACGCTATTTGCGCCATGCCAGTAATTGACGGTACTTACCTACAAACTCGGAATGAGGGCCTATGTTATTAATAAAACGTCTAAGAATTTTATCTTTGCAACAGGACTTTGCAAAAATGTAAAAAGTTAACAGTTTAAATGTGATTTTGTGGGCTTTAATTTAAGAAGTTGTGGACTTCACTGACATGTTGAGGAACCGAAATGGTAAAGAAGTGGATATTCTGAGGAAAGTGCACTGGATGCCACTGCATAATTTAATACTGATATGCCCAATACTAATCTATACACATGTCTAAAGTTATAGAATTTTAAGTAATATAATTGTCACTGAAAAGTGCGAAAAACTGGTAGAAAAAAGGGCAAAACAAGGTCCTACAACCGTGAGGATTGGACTGCTATGCTCTACATAACATATACAAACTGCCCATGTGATTGTTAAAGTGCCACAACTGTACACATGTGTAAATTATGTTATGAGAGATTTTTGGCAAAATGGACTGCAACCTCATAAACTAGGACTCCTCCTCGAGGAGGCAATTAATTTCGTCTGACCTATCTGAGTCTCGGAGGTAGGCCTAGCTCAGTTCTGCCAACCAATAATTCTGTGATGTCACCATGCTCTATATAAAGTGTGGCTGACAGGACTTTGGAGACTCTTTCCTGAATTTCCTGTGCCTGCGTTCCTGATCTTCCACATTCATCCTGCCAGATTCCAGATACCACTGCAAAGCCAAAGCATATTTGATTCCACTGAAAGGCCAAAGCATTGCTGATCCTATCCCCAGCAAGGCCTCAATCAAGAAAATCCCACAAAAAAAATCCATTAACCGAAGGGAAAAGCTGAGGTATTCTTTTGGGGAGCATCCTGAGAGCAGCCTGGCTTTGTGCCCACTAACTGCATGCCCGCTGCAACCCTGTCATCCAACTGTTCTTGTTATCTTGTGACCAGACATTTGCCCAGCTGTCTTTTGCCAGGAGAGTCCGCTACCCGATGACCAAAATCTTTTGTGACCAGAACCCTGACTTTTTCAAAATCCCAAAACTTAAGCAAGGACTGTGAGTTTTTCCCCATCCCAGAGAAACACATAGTCTACCCATCTTGACCCTTTTGTCTTTATTCCACTCTAAACTCAATCCTACCCATATCCTGGTAACTTGTTAAAACTTACACATTCTCTGTGCATCCTGCCCTTGACTTTCTAAGTGCTAGCACCATCTCTCTATTAATTCTGTCTTGTGTAGATCATAAGCCCGTAGTCATATTTTGAGTAATCAAACTAATTTCCACATAAAGTTGAACACTGGGGTGACAAGGTTGACGTCACAAATAAATCTTGGACCTTACTGTGTCCCTCTTTAACAATTTAGTCTTAATAATCTAGTTTAAGTCAAACATGTCCTGTTTCCTCTTCCACAGCTTTATTTTACCAAAGCAGACCTTCTTCTATCTTGCAAATCTCATCCAGTTCTATAGCTAGAGACCTCCTTTCACCTCTATATTGTCCCTGTGATATACATCTATCACCCAGCCCAAAATCAGTGTTTTTCACACATTATTTTTAAAGAAAACCTTTTTTGCATTTAAAAATGCAACTTTTCCATGTGTGAATTCGGCTGCACTGAGTTTCAATGTCAATCTGTTTAGTGAACTGTATGCTTTTGTGATACCATACCTTATGGTTGATAGTGAGATAACATCCCTAATACTGTGATAAAACATATGTATATCATTATTTAAACACACATATAATTAATTATGTATCAAAATCTGAGTGTCATTTTAGGCCTTTGCCTCTTATCGGATTTTTATTCTGTTTACTGCCTCTTATTCTTGACTACCTGCTGCTTCTTTCTATCCACTCAGAATTCGATTATGTGTGGGTTGAGGGAATATTGTAGGGGGAAACCGTAGCTTGGGTGCTATCTAGCCTAATTCAAAAAGAGCTCCTATTCAATTGTGTTTTGGACATGTCCTTGTAGAAGGTTAACCAAGTGTAGTTCAGTAGTTTTTATTGTAATGTTCACCCCATTGGTGATTGCTGCCCAATATGAATATTTGTGCAATGTTTGCGTTTTTTAAAATAAATATATATTTTATTTCCACCAACCTGCTTGGTTCATGGTCCATTGTGACCCGTGGTATTTGTAAAAGAGGGTGTGAGACGGGTCGGGTATCGGCTCAATTTGAATTAATTGAAATTAAAGAAAAAGCATTCCTATTGAGCATCACATCCCAGGATAAGACCAAGTGTCCTGGTCCGGTGTGTGACCCCCAATTGGAATCCTTAACAAAGAGAAGCAAGATAATCAGGAGCAAGGCCAGATAAAGATTTGAATACTAAACAGAGAAAATAGAACTTTAGCTGAGAATGTAGAGAGCAATCCAAGAGAGTCAAGAGAAGAGGAGATGGAATCAAGATAGGCTAACGACAGAGCGAGCGGATGGGGGAATGATAAATTGATTTGAGTGGAGCTAAGTGAGAGCGGGGAAGACCAAAGTGTAGAACAGTGCATTAGAAAAGTCGAGAGAAGATTAAGAAAGAGACGAAAAGCTTAGTAGCATGAAAAGTGAGAAAGGGACAAATGTTAGGAATATTGAAGAGGTGATAGCGACAAGCTTGAGACGTGAGTGAGATATGATGATTAAAGGAGAGGCTAGTATTGAGATGGAGATCGGGATTACGGGCAGCAGGGGAGATCAGCAGAATTGGGGGGAGAATAAAAGGAGGAGGAGAAGGAAGCGGAAGAGTAGTAGCAGGAAAGAAAAGAACTACCGTCTTTCCAGCATTTAAGGTGAGAAGGTGAGAGGTCATTCATGACTTAATGGCAATAAGACATGAGTAAAGAGTGGCATGAATGTCTGGAGTGAAAGACGAGAAAGACAGAAAGAGCTGAGTTTCATCTGCATAGAAGTGATGTGACACTGAAGGAAGAGATAAAGGAGAAAAGGACACCTTTGCACACCTAAATGTATCTAGACTTTTGTGTGAGTTATTTGTTATGTTTCTGTAACGTTATCTAAAGTCAAGGTGCGGGGGAGAAAAACAGCAACCCTGGCATATGGGTTGAAGGAAATATGAGAACAGAGTAAGTTCCTTATTAGGGAACTCCCGTCCCCTGCACACTGTCTGGGGCTTATGGAGCCAAAGTATTCAAAGAGTATCTAATATAGGTATTTGGTATAGTTTTTGGTTAGACTTAAACCTAGCGTTGATTGAAGCAAGTGTTTTTTGCCTAACATAGTTAAAACATAGAGACAGTTGTAGAATAGATATTCACTTAAGTACAAAAGACAACTTGTGACTTGATCTTTAGTTCAGGATTTATTGGTCCAAACAGGATTGCCCAAAGCGTTTCGAGAGTTATTCTCTTCTTCAGGGGCTATATGCAATTCAAACTTTAAATCTATTAAAAAAAGTTAAACAATGTTCTAGATTAGTTGAATAATTGATAATAATAATTTACATTCAATTGCAATATACATTTTTACAAGAAGATAATCATTAGATAATAGAAAACCTCATTATTCACAATTCCAGTATAAGCATTGATTATCGTGTAACAGTGATCCCACTGTCGCATATGTTCACAATGTTGGCAATTACACCATACAAAACCAAAAGAGGTATCCATAATTCTTGTGGAAAAAACTTAGTTCATTGAAACCAATTGGTTTTTTAGCTAATATTAAAGTAACAGAAAGAAAAAACACTAGTTAAACGCCATTTTCAGAAAGAAGGACATAGAGTAATTCCTAATTACATATTTTATTATTTCAGCACGAGATCTCAAGGTGGTAAGGAATAGTGGTTGGTTTACCCTGTTTTTATGTTTTAAACATTAGGATAAGAAGAATGATCCATGATTATGGGTCTGTAAAATATTTCACATCGACAGTTTCAACAGGAGTCAATACAGTGTTTAAGCCTGTGTAAAATAAAGTGATGGACCAGTCTAAGTATATTGGTATATTGATATGATTAAACACACGAAAAATATAAACTGAGATTTTCACTAATGGGGATACATAATAGACTTACTTAATGGAGTTCAATCTCTAGAGATGTGGGAAAGATGGTCATGCTCGAAGTCTGTAGGCATACTCCTACGTTACCGTAGTATCCACGGATTCTCCATTAGGAGGAGAGAAATGCCGGTGTGGCTTTTTTCTTTAATCTGGGGAATTGGAGAAACCCAGTTTAGGATCTAAAAAGATTCATTTAAGGTAAAAAAAAGTCTTGCCTTCGGGCCGTTGTCAGCGTACTTACAGGTTTCTGACTGTATGACTCGATTGGAAACAAGTACCGTCCGGCTCCGTATGCTGGGGAATACAGAGTGTGAGACTAGGTTACAAGATGGCCGTATTTGTGGAAAATGTAAACGTGACGTCATCACGCGGCGTGCGTGCATGACTTCACGAATGTAAACAAGGAGACGGGTACGTGACGTTGAGAAAGGATTCAATCGAAACAACATACTAGATTAATATCTTAGTAGATGCGATCGGATATGACCCCATGGTGTATATCAATATAAGGGGTCTATAGTAGATGAACATTAAAAACAAAGGTAAAAAATAAAGGTACAAAAATGAGGGTAAAAAAATGGCGGACATGGTCTGCTGAGATACAACTCTTAGATGAAGAGGACCAACTCTTAGATGTGAAGAAGTTAGTTATAGTAACCTTGTCTTGAGTAGAGGAGAGCTACATGGCGATGCAAGAAACTCGAACGGAATTTATTGGGAAATGTGGGAACAACATGTAGAGTAAATATGCAAATTGAACAGATATTAAAGCTTTCATCAGATATTTTCAAATACGATATTTAAAGATGTGGTCCAATCGGAGTATGATGGTAAGAGTACCAACACTACCCCAAGGACTATATTGTGATCTTTTTGTAAAGAAGAAGGGGTATGGTCCTCTTAGCGAGTAATGGTAGACAGGTCAGGTAAAAAACAAAGTGCAAAATTGATACATATTTGTAATTATACTGCTGCCTCATTCAGAGTTAACAATCTCTTTGTTTTGACATGAAAAAGCGTCTGGTTACATCCTTGTTATAACTAGAACCGGTGCAATTCTTATGCATTTCTTTTGATGCTTTTATACATTTCTAGGTAGCGTTTTGTAATTATTCAGCTGCCTCATTCAGAGTTCACAATCTCTTGGTTTTGGCATAAAAGAACGTCAGGTGTCATCTTAGTTGTAACTGAAACTGGTACAATACTTATACATTTCTTTTGATGCTTTTATACGTGTCTAGGCAGCGTCTTGTAGTAGGAAATTCAACATTATGTTAAGAGGAAGATTATGCAAAAAGGAGGTTTTATAGATAGGGTCCTAAATAGTATTCCTCATTAAGCCCCTGGGGTGATAAAGCATCAAGTTTATGTATCCAGAATAATTCCCTTTGGGATAGTCTTTTGGCTAGGTCTCCGCCTCTTGGAAGGGGGTGGATTAATTCAAGGATTGCCCATCTAAGTTGGGTAATGTTATGTCCATTCTCTTTGAAGTGTCTGTATACCGGTGTTTTGGTATTACATGTCCTGATGTTGGATTTATGTTCCGTCCAGCGTTCCTTTGCCTTTCGGGTTGTTTTGCCCACGTAATATTTCCCACAGGGGCATCGGAGTGTGTAAATCAAGTTTTTGCTGTCACAGGTCGCGAAATCATTCAGAATTATTTTTTTACCACTGTTGGGGTGTCTTATGTGGTCACCTTTTATGATGTTGCCACAATGCTGACAATTCAAGCATGCATATGTACCGGTTTTTTGTTTCCTCAGTGTCATTTGGGCGGATTTTTTGGGTCTTTCTGCTCTGATGAGACAGTCCCTGAGGTTTTTTCCTCTCTTATAGGCCAGCATTGGTGGTTCGGGGAACAATCGGTTCAAATTTGCGTCTGATTTAATGAAATCCCAATTTTTGGTAATAATCCTTTTATGAGAGAAGGAAGTGAGTTGATGCAAGTGTCATAGAATAGTATAGAATTAAAGTTGCGTAGGTCTCATCTGAGGAAGCTGGTTGACGAAGGGGGGAGAGGGGTGTCAGAGACCAGAGGAAAAAGAGAAACAGTGAGTAGGAAATGGTCAAAGAAATAATTAGGGAGAGTAGAAACAGTGGATGAAGTGAATGTTGCTCTCTATAGCAACAACTCTGACAGGGATGCAGCCATCACCAACCTCTTGGTTTTAGTGTGAGGAAGAGAAGTCCAGACCAATAGAGACTGCATGGGGGAGACAGAAAGTTCACACAAAAACTGTCCCTGATCGTATGTAGAGCTAAGGGGTTGGAGCACCACCTGGCTCACACCGGAAAAAACAACAAGAAGCGACCAGCTAAAAGCATGCATGAACCGTCAGGACTTCTGCACCGGTTCCAAAGGCCGAGATGAGTGAGTAGGAGCCCATCCACCCTTAGCCCTCCTAATGGAGCATGTTCTAGACCACGAATAGACAGGCAACGGTCAGGCAGAAGATTTCTTTAGAGCCTGAGTGGAAAGGGGTCTTAGCCACAGCTTTCCTCCATGTTTATTGGCATGGAATCCTTGTGTACTTTATCCTCCAAGGAATCATCAAAGAGTTTGCCCTCTGAAAAGGAAACGTAAAGGCCACAAACCTCTGTGAACCCTCAGTCTTCCAGTGCCGAACATACCTCTGAGCCGAAACACCAGCACCCGTAGCCATGGCCAGGACCAGCACACCATCATAGAACAAGTCAGACAACTCCACCTGCCGCTGCATATCAGAAAAGAGGAGAGCATAGTCAAAGTAAGCCTCCATAGCCCGACGCAGCTTCCAACAAAAAAAACAGCACCATCTCAGCCATGTAGGAGCTGTAGATATTTGCCCTGAGGGCCAGATGTGTCCCAAAAAGCACCTTCTTGTGGCCTTAATTGACCTTCTGATCCACTGGGTCTCAGACAGCTGCCTCCTTAGCTGACATGGAGGACTGACTCACTAGACCGGTGAGAATATCATCCACCTCCACGGAATCTGAAAGCAAAGTGTCATCACCCTACAGAGGATAGAACTTGGACATAAACCTGGGAAGGGCAATCCTCTCAGGATCCTTCCACTCTTGGAGGATGTCAGCAATCAGGGGCAACCCTATCTTGGGAGTATGTTTGCACTGTCTTGTAGTCAGACCAGCACAGTTGCCCTGGACCAAGGGCTCAGAAAACACCAAAGTGTCCCACACCTGCAGCAAGACAGCCTCCACATCCTCCCGGTGCAGGTACTTTCCTTCAGCATCAGTTGAAAGAGCAACCGAGGAGGAGGCCATTCTGACTCAGGGCCTGATTCAGCAGGACAGCAACAATGCTCAGACCTCCGTCCATCAGCATGCTGGCAATCCGGCAGTTCCAGTTCAGAAGAGGATGACTCCAGGTGTCTGCGTTTTGCAGCATACTTTCCCATTGCCACAGAAGCAAAGCACAGGAAGCACCAAGGTCAACAACCAGCATGGCAGAGAAAGACTAAAGTAAAAACAATGAGAGGCTTTATCGGAGGGAGCGTGAACAGCAAGCAATCACCAGCCCGTGACCAAGCCATCACCACAGCGAGAGTCACTACCACCATGCATCCAAAGGTGGCCCGGGAGGAGCCAAATGAAATCCTCCACATAAATGCCCGCCCCAGGCTCCATTACACACAGGGCACAAGCTCACCAGCAGGCAAGGTGGGCCAGCACATACTGCACGACCAACACAGCAAGGAGCAGAGTCCCGCAATGGGTGCGACTGCAAGCAGCAGAATATCCAGGTATCAGGAAACGGGCCACTTACTGATACGCCCTGGGCCCAATGACCCAGGGTGGACATCCAAACTGCTGAATTACACTGCTACCCGCAGAGCCCCAAAACCAGGCAAGTATCACTGGGCGAACGCCATGCCTAACCAGCCCCAATACCCTGCAGGGGAAATGGGAATGTGTCCCACCGCATGGGACCCATTGCCCCAGCAAGAAATCCAGCCAGGGGGACAGCAATGGGAGCATGCAATTTCCCTGTAACCCGAAATATTCCTAGCCGGCGGACTGGATTTAAAAAAAACAGAGAATTGTGGGTATGTTGGAGGTATTATACCTCATATGAAAAATAAAGTGAAGAAGGTTTCCTGGAGCAGAGGCAGGGCCTCAGAGGTAAGGACTGTGATGAGGAAGAGGGACGTGGAGGTAATGGATAGTATTGGGTTGAATGATGATTGAGAGGTGTTAGGGAGAATTCTCAAAAAATGGCTCATTTCCCCTACCTACTGAGTCCCTCAGAAGCTTTGCTGGATTTCTAAGATTTTTTTTTCACCTGTTAAGAGTGTGAGCATTTTTCCCACTCTTACATGTGTTTTGCTGTGTGTATTTAACATTTTCTTGTGTTCAGAGACTGTGGAGCCTCACCTACTCCACAAGCATCATCTTTGTACTGTGTGTTACACAGCAACCTCAGTGCAGTGACACAGGGTTGTCTTTTAGACTTCCCAACTCAGACTCCAATAGCTGGGACTGACTACTGTCTCCTAGAACATGTAAAGTTACCATTAACTTTAATAGTCTCTTTAAAACCATAGACCCTGTACAAACTATCTTACATAGAGTACTGGAAAGGGTTAATACTTATCCCTTTTGTCTGTTTCTCTTGGAAAATTGTATCGCTCCCTTTTCATCAAGACTTGGCTGATGGCAGTGGTAACTACCCTATGTTTCCTACCGCGGTTATCTTAAATAACCTTGGTATTGTTCTAGGCTATCTTGGTAGCCTCAAACTTAAGTCCGCTGGACCATGTTTGTTTTAATTTGGTTCCGGCTGGGTTTATTCGCAATTTCTTTTTGAAAATGTCTTTCTTGTGTTTTTCCCTGCGCGCCAAACCAGGTTTGGTTCCTTTGTTCACCGTCCTTTCGTGGGCTTCTGAACAGAAGCCCTCCTTAGGCGTCAGAAAGTCTGGGTAGGCAGGATGTGAGGGAGGGGTTTTAGGACCCCTGCCATGGGTTCTCTTGGTAACCCAAGTCACACAATTGTTTGATTGGCTAGGTGACTGTCCCTGCGGGGCAGCCACCCTGCTGTGTGATTGACAGCCAGGCTGTGTGAATCGGGGAAAACTGCATAAAAAGCAGGTCTCTGGGGCTGGAAAGGCAGAGTCGCCACTGGAACGAACGTACCAAAGAGGAGCTGACAGAAGAGGACCCCTACCATGACTGAACCACCCGATGAAGCCCTGTTGCAGGTCTGAATCTTCGAGCTCCAGCTACAGAGAAGATCCTCAAGGGATCTTCTCCCCATGAGCTGGTGGGACAAACCAGTTCGCCCAAACTTCAAGCCAGGACTCCCTCCTGGTCGAATTCGCTGTACAGAGCTACAGTGGGCCGGATAGCCAGGAAGGTCGGACCATGCTTGGGTTTTAAGGAGCGCACCTTTTATTCGTTGTTTTGCTCTGCTGCTGGTTTCTTCCCTGGGTAGTGCAGAACCCTCCAGTCTTCCTACTTTGTGTCAGTTCGACAGTCGCTTCAGGAACCGTGAGCCTGCAGGAACTACCAGGAACATCTGCCTCAGCTACAGCTTCTTCTCCATTTAAAGGTACTGTGCAAATCCGGTTCTTTGTTTCGTTCAACCGCGGTGAAAGTGTATGAAATCTTTCTCCAATCCGAGGGCTTGACCTTCTCAAAAGACTTTTGTCTTATTGACTTTGGCCCTAAGCCTTTTTGATTGGATTTGATTCCATCATTGTAGTTCCTCTTTCTAGATTGACCTGCTTACTTACCTGTTGGTGATGTTCAATTTCTGCCTAACTTTGTCTTTCCCTCCCTTTTAAATTTCTGGAGTGCCATTTTCCTCCCACTTCATTTGTGAGCTTAACCTGTCTGGAACCTATTAGGAGTGGTGCGGTGTATTAAGAGTGTGATTTTCAAACTGCTTTACTTTAGTGAAATGTTTTACAACTGATGTGTAAATAAATGTATATTATTTCACTCAGAAACCTGGAGTCAGTGTTTGTTTGAATCATAGTAATTGCTGTCCTTTATGTAACTATCTGATACTGTTCACTTGCTCATGAGATAAGTCTGGCTGCTCAGCCATTGCTACCACTTCACTGTGTAGTACAGGCTTGTACCAAAGGTGAAATTGTACTGTCACTAGTAGTCTTAATTGTGTGAGGTGTTCCCAAAGGGTACTGCATATAATTCTGCCTAACACTGGGAGCAGCGGTGAGGATCAAGAATAGTAATTACACTTAGAGTGCTGCTATTACCTAGGATCAACTAACCACAAGGGTAAACATCACTAAAAAGCAATATTAATCATGTCTGATATGGAAAGCTACAGTCAAGAGACCCTCCTTAGTTACAATGTGGATGATTTAAAAAATCTGTATAGAGAACCAAAGTCTGGGGAGTGGGTCTGAAATACCTGACTCTCCAGCAAATGGGGAAAATAATGAGGATGATAATGTGTCTATTATTGATGTGTTAGAGGAAGTAAATGTGTCTTCTAATTTAGGCCTCAAAGCTCCCTTGTCTGCTCAGCCACCTCAACCTTTGTCCACTGGGACCCCATCAGGTCCTGCACTCAGTTCTGAATGCATTGTTCTAGAAAAGATGAGGTTTGAATTGCAATTTAAACATTTAAATGCTCAAACTGAACAAAAGCATCAATAACTTAAGCTCAGAGAGATGGAATTGAATCATGAACTAGAAATGAAAAGATTGTCTCTTGAAAATGCTTCTCTCCCAGAGTCTTCTAGGTCTTTCAGTCCTAAGAGACCCCGTATGCCTAAAGAAATGTTGGGCATGTATGAGGTTAAGCTTGATATTTTGGATTGGTTGGCAATGTTTGAATATAACAATGGGATTCAATGTCTTACAGAGAATCAGTTGCTTCCCTGGCTCTTCTCTAGGCTAACCACTGTTGCATCTGGTGTTGTGATGGAGTTGGGGGAGGTGGATAGGATGTATTATGAGTGTGTGATGCTAGCTTTAAATGGTAGATTTGGGAAGACCCCCTCCCAGTATCTTAAGAGGTTTAGGACCCTCAAAAAGCATGATGATACCCCTTGGGCTACCTGGGTATGTGTCATGATCTCTGCTTCCAAAAGGTCAGGGTTTTCCCAACTCCCTTGGAAGCAGATCCATAACCCAGGTTCCGAGTGCCAACCAGTCCCAATTGGGACCTTTTGGACCCAGTCCTGGCGCCAGTGGCACCAGGCTCATAAATATGCCCAGTCCCAGCGCGGGAAGCGCCGGGCTCATAATGCTTGGGTGGACTTACCTTCAGCAGACCATGCTGCTTACTTGCCTGCCAGTTGAGCCTCTGATCCTCTTCTGTTTGGAACTACTTTTCCTGTTGGGTGGGGCTGGAGCCACTCCCTAGATTCAGAACACTGGAACTCTTCTGGAAGGCAGGAACTCTTTTCTTACCAGGAACTCTTTTCTTACTTAGGCGTGGCTGTGGAAGGAGACACCTAAGCACTACAGGAGGCTATTTAAACCACACCCGGTGGATGAATCTTGCTTTGCGTTATTCTGCAACCTCTGCAGCAGAACGCTCATCGTGTCTTCTGCATCTGGTCCTGGGCCTAAGGAAAAAGGCTTACCATCCTGAATCCAGTCTTCAGCAACACCTATAAAGACAAGAAAGAACAGGTTAGCATTCCGGCATCTGAAAGGCAAAGGCTTACCATCCTGAATCCAGTCTTCAGCAACACCTATAAAGACAAGAAAGAACAGGTTAGCATTCCGGCATCTGAAAGGCAAAGGCTTACCTACTCTTCGGCGCTGCATCCCGCATCTGAAAGACAAAACAAGGTGCGTTTAAAGACATTGGGGAACTTTAATACTCACGTGCCATGACTCCTTTCCACATCTAATCCAGTGGGTATTCCGGCACCCTGCAGCCGCTCCGAACTCGTGCCTGCAAAATAAAAAGACAGTTAGAGCGCATAGTGAAGCAGGCAACAAGCGCTTACTTACGTGCTTCCAGGCGCTTCTATTCATCACACGGGCTCCATCTTCAACTCACTTCAGCCCGTCATCCGCCATCGCCGGAACCCTGCAAAACAAGAGACATCATTACTAAAGACTTTAAAGACATTTGAATGACTCGAAACTTACCGTTCGTGCAGTAAACGACGGACAGCAGTCCTCTGAAGTCAAGAGGCCTGCGCTACCTATCCAGTGAAGAAACTGGTTACAGCACCCTGCCCCGAGGCAGATGGAGAGCTCGGCATTCACTTACCTAAGGTGAGAGCGTTAACCTTTGGGGGTCTACAGGAGAGGAGAAGAGGAAAGAGATAGGGACACCCCAATAACCCCAGTTCATTAACCCCATATTTTCTATCTGCAGACATCTTACTCTACACGTCAGGCATACAGTGCACAGAGGTCCAGCCCAAAGAGCCAACCGGGTGCTACACATCACCTTTGAAGATACGGTAGTCGCCCAGTCAAGACCGGCGCCTCTGCAAGAATCAGGTGAGTGTTACAGAACGCAAAGCCTACCGCAAAACTCTCGCCCAGGCGCTATGGAAACCTCGGATACTGACCCCCTAGCCCGGTTACTTGGGGAACTAAGGGCAGAAGTGCATGCAGCTCGTCAGGAAACGAATGCTCTAAGAAGGGAACTAATTATTTCCAAGGAGAGAACAGACAATCTTGCTAGACAAGTGCTACAGTCACAAGCCGGACAGACCCCGTTACCCGCACCAGGGGCAAATCTTCCTTCAACATCCTCTATGAATCCAGTGCAGATCAACCTACCTGGGAATGTACCTCTGGCTCCGCCCGAACGATTTTCTGGTGACCCAAAGAGGTTTGCAGTATTTATCAATCAGTGCCGGTTGCACTTCTTATGCCGGCCAGCAGCCTTTCCAACTGATCAAGCTAAAGTAGCTTTCGTGCTTACGTACCTTAGTGGCAATGCGGCAGACTGGTCTATCCCTCTAGTTAATCAAGATGATCCGGTTCTCCATGATTTTCAAGCCTTTCAGCTTAGTATGGAAAAACTGTTCGCAAGACATTCACAGGGGCAGGCCTTGGACAATGAGCTTCTTTCATTGCGACAGGGTAATCAAGACCTTTTGGCTTATATTGCATCTTTCAATAGGCTAATAGTGGAAACTCAATGGCCTGAGGACAAAAGGATTACGCTGTTTTATAGAGGTCTACGTGGAGAGCTCAAAGACGTTTTAGCCCAAGTAGTGAATCCCCCACAAGACTGTTCGGATTATATAGACTTGATCGTTCAAATAGATCACAGGCTGCAGAACAGGAAGGCCGATCGTTCCAAGTTTGATGCTCGAGTATTTTCCAAACCGCCAACTCCTTCCAAAGGAGTAGACTCCGGGGAACCCATGCAAATAGGGGGTCTGAAAGGTCCTCTAACACAAAGGGAGCGGGAAAGGAGGAAACAATTGCAATTATGCGTATATTGCGGAAACTCAGGGCACTTTCTTCGAGACTGTCTGGTGAAACCTGCCAAGAAGGCAGTAGGAGCTGCAGTTACCAAAGTTACAAACTCTGAGCAGGGAAACAACCTCGCCCGACAAGAATAGAGGTCCTCTTGCCGAGCGTGAAAACCAGTTCCGTGACCTCGCATTTCGTGATACCTATGGTCCTCATTAGCCCTGATAATCCGGATCGATTACATGCAATTGAAGCTTACGTCGACAGCGGTGCCATCGGCAATTATGTGGATCATGAAATGGTTTTGAGGATGAATCTAACTCTTTGTCCCAAGGCTGTAAAGGACGTCATTACTACGGTGGATGGTACGGAGATAGCCTCCGGGCCAGTAACGCATACCACTCAAGAGGTGACGCTAGTAAGTCAAGATGGACACCATGAGAAGATCGTGTTCGATGTGATCAAGGCCCCTCAGTTTCAGATTATTCTAGGAATACCTTGGTTAGAGAAACACAATCCTCTGATCGATTGGCGAGCAAGAACGGTCCAGTTTCCAGAATGTGTCTCTACTTGTCACCCTCTACCTGGTGTTGCACTGGCCGCAATTTCTTCAGAGACTCCCCAGTTACCTCCCGAATACCTAGAATACCAAGATGTTTTCCGGAAGGATCAGGCTAGCTCGCTACCTCCTCATAGGTCTTATGACTGCCAGATAGACCTGATACCTGGATCTACTCCTCCTTGTAGTAGAATTTATGCCCTCACCGAGCCTGAGAACCTTCACCTTCGACAATACCTGGATCAATACCTGGCAAATGGGTTTATTCGTCCTTCCAAGTCCCCTGCTTCTTCAGCTTTGTTCTTCGTTCCAAAAAAGGAAGGAGACCTTAGAACTTGTATCGATTATCGCTCCCTGAACCAGATCACCGTTAAGAATAGATATCCGTTACCTTTGATCCCTGAACTCCTGGACCAAGTCAGAAAAGCATGCATATATACAAAGCTGGATCTTAGAGGAGCTTACCACTTGGTACGAGTAAAAGAGGGCGATGAATGGAAGACGGCCTTCCGCACCAAGTATGGGCTATTTGAATATCAGGTCATGCCCTTTGGACTTTGCAATGCCCCGGCCGCCTTTCAATATTTTATGAACGATGTCCTCAGAGAGCTCATAGATGTATGTGTTGTTGTTTACATTGACGACATCCTCGTTTATTCTTCATCGGAATCTGAACATCGGAAACACGTGAAAATGGTCCTCGAAAGATTGCGTCAACACAAACTTTTCGCTAAGTTGGAAAAATGTGTTTTCAACGTGACTGAAGTTGAATTCTTGGGATTCATATTATCACCTGGCGGAGTGCATATGGATTCAAAGAAGGTCGATGCAGTTCTCAAATGGCCATCACCATCCTCCGTAAAAGGTGTGCAAAGCATGTTAGGCTTCGCTAACTTTTACCGCAGGTTTATCCCCGAATTCTCTCGAATAGTCCAGCCCATCACTGCCTTGTTAAAGAAAAACAAACGTTTTGAATGGTCTACCGAGGCGGAACAAGCTTTCCAGGATTTGAAGACTAAATTTATCTCTGCACCAATCTTAAAACACCCTCGCCCCGAACTCCCCTACATCGTGGAAACTGATGCTTCAAGCCTTGCCATGGGGGCAGTTCTATCACAAAAGGACCCGGTAACCAATCAGTTGCATCCCGTGGCATTTTGGTCCCGCAAATTCTCGCCTCCTGAAATCAATTACACGATTACTGACAAGGAACTTCTGGCTATCAAGTCTGCCTTTAAGGCTTGGCGGCATTATCTGCTGGGGGCCCGACACACCGTTACTGTGATTACGGATCACCGAAACCTGCAATATTTGAAGACCGCAAAAGCCCAATCCTCTAGACAACTCCGTTGGGCATTATTCTTTGCCGAGTTTGACTTCATAATTACCTATCGACCTGGTACAAAGAACGGTAAAGCCGATGCCCTTTCTCGGATGGGAGTGGAAGAACACTTGGTCAACCCTAAACCTGTACCAATCATTCCCGAACAAAGAATTCTGGGTGTAATCGCCACAGAATCCATAGAGGAAGTTAAGGATAAAGCCAGGCAACTTGTAACTCCAGCAGACATACAGAATTGGCATCTGCAGGGAAAGGACTTTGCAGTAAAGGACAACTTATTGTATTTCCAAGAACGATTATACCTACCCAGCACAGATTTACAGAAAAAAGTAATCTCTTGTTATCACGACTCTTTAATGGAAGGTCATCCCGGTATAGCCAAGACCTCAGAAAAGATCAAGCGCTACTTCTGGTGGCCCTCTTGGAAAAAAGATATCAGAGACTTTATAATGTCCTGTGGAGTATGCGCCCAAAACAAGAGTCAAAAGGAAAGACCAGCAGGCCTCTTACGCCCTATTGACATCCCACCTCGCCCTTGGCATACGCTTTCTATGGACTTCATCACCGATCTACCTCCATGCTCCGGATACAACACGATTCTAGTAATCGTGGACTTATTCTCCAAGATGGCGCATTTCATTCCGCTCAAAGGCTTGCCAACAGCAGCAACTCTGGCCCGAGAATTTCTCGAAAACATCGTCCGACTGCACGGTTTTCCTTCGGTTCTAATTTCGGATCGAGGTAGTCAATTTATTTCTCATTTTTGGCGAAGTTGCTGTCGGTCGGCTCAAATTGATGTGAGACTATCGACCAGTCACCACCCTCAGACCGACGGACAAACCGAGAGGACCAATCAAACTCTGGAACAGTATTTACGCTGCATGCTGCAACAAACTGAAAAAACTTGGAAAGATATCCTTTGGATAGCCGAGTATGCCTACAATAACTCTGTCCATTCGGGAACTGGGAAAACCCCGTTTTTTCTTTTGTACGGCAGTCACCCTCGAACCTCGGAGTTGGATCCCCTCCAAGATCTTGAAACACCAGCAGTAGACTACCTGCATTCTACAATCACCCAAGCCTTTAAGGAAGCTGTTTCTCACCTTCAAAGGGCTAAAGAACAATACAAGAAAGGAGCAGATCAACATCGGAAGGAAGCCCCTCACTATCAAGTAGGGGATCAAGTCTGGTTATCCACCAAATATCTACCTCTAAAAGGGCCACGCACATTCAACCCAAGATACCTTGGTCCCTATTCCATCACTACCATAGTAAACCCATTAGCGGTCAAGTTGGACTTGCCCCCGCACATGAAGATACATCCGGTCTTCCACGTCTCTCTATTAAAACCCGTGCAACCTCAAACCCGACTAACCAAATCTCCAAAACCTATCCTAGTGGATGGAGAACTCGAGTTTGAAGTCAAAAGCATTCTGGACTCCAAGATCTCCAAATCTAAACTATTCTACCTAATTGACTGGAAAGGCTACGGCCCCCAAGAGAGATCCTGGGAACCTGCTGAATATGTCCACGCTCCTCGCCTAATCAAAAGATTTCACCGAACATTTCCTGACAAGCCAAAACCCCCGGAGAAGCCCGGTTTGGGAGGGGCCTTGAGGGGGGGTACTGTCATGATCTCTGCTTCCAAAAGGTCAGGGTTTTCCCAACTCCCTTGGAAGCAGATCCATAACCCAGGTTCCGAGTGCCAACCAGTCCGAATTGGGACCTTTTGGACCCAGTCCTGGCGCCAGTGGCACCAGGCTCATAAATATGCCCAGTCCCAGCGCTGGAAGCGCCGGGCTCATAATGCTTGGGTGGACTTACCTTCAGCAGACCATGCTGCTTACTTGCCTGCCAGTTGAGCCTCTGATCCTCTTCTGTTTGGAACTACTTTTCCTGTTGGGTGGGGCTGGAGCCACTCCCTAGATTCAGAACACTGGAACTCTTCTGGAAGGCAGGAACTCTTTTCTTACCAGGAACTCTTTTCTTACTTGGGCGTGGCTGTGGAAGGAGACACCTAAGCACTACAGGAGGCTATTTAAACCACACCCGGTGGATGAATCTTGCTTTGCGTTATTCTGCAACCTCTGCAGCAGAACGCTCATCGTGTCTTCTGCATCTGGTCCTGGGCCTAAGGAAAAAGGCTTACCATCCTGAATCCAGTCTTCAGCAACACCTATAAAGACAAGAAAGAACAGGTTAGCATTCCGGCATCTGAAAGGCAAAGGCTTACCATCCTGAATCCAGTCTTCAGCAACACCTATAAAGACAAGAAAGAACAGGTTAGCATTCCGGCATCTGAAAGGCAAAGGCTTACCTACTCTTCGGCGCTGCATCCCGCATCTGAAAGACAAAACAAGGTGCGTTTAAAGACATTGGGGAACTTTAATACTCACGTGCCATGACTCCTTTCCACATCTAATCCAGTGGGTATTCCGGCACCCTGCAGCCGCTCCGAACTCGTGCCTGCAAAATAAAAAGACAGTTAGAGCGCATAGTGAAGCAGGCAACAAGCGCTTACTTACGTGCTTCCAGGCGCTTCTATTCATCACACGGGCTCCATCTTCAACTCACTTCAGCCCGTCATCCGCCATCGCCGGAACCCTGCAAAACAAGAGACATCATTACTAAAGACTTTAAAGACATTTGAATGACTCGAAACTTACCGTTCGTGCAGTAAACGACGGACAGCAGTCCTCTGAAGTCAAGAGGCCTGCGCTACCTATCCAGTGAAGAAACTGGTTACAGCACCCTGCCCCGAGGCAGATGGAGAGCTCGGCATTCACTTACCTAAGGTGAGAGCGTTAACCTTTGGGGGTCTACAGGAGAGGAGAAGAGGAAAGAGATAGGGACACCCCAATAACCCCAGTTCATTAACCCCATATTTTCTATCTGCAGACATCTTACTCTACACGTCAGGCATACAGTGCACAGAGGTCCAGCCCAAAGAGCCAACCGGGTGCTACACATCACCTTTGAAGATACGGTAGTCACCCAGTCAAGACCGGCGCCTCTGCGAGAATCAGGTGAGCGTTACAGTATGTGAATGTCTGAAAAACCTAGATGGTTGGGTTAAGGGTTACAGAATGAACACTTATGAAGGAATGCAAAATCTTGCTATGTTGGAGTCAATTTATGATGCCTGCTCTCCTGAGCTCAGACAGCACTTGGCTGATTCCAAGGACATAGACCAAAGAAGTTAGCTAAGGCTTTTGACTTGTGGGTTGACAACAGGGCCACTCACAAGCATTCTGGGGAAACTCAGAAGAGGGATGAGGGAAAGCAGCAAAAGAAAGATAATAAGGAGAATTCTAATACCTCCCATCAAAAAGAGGGCCACAAACATCAACATAAGGGTAAACCACATGGGAAACTCAATCAGGCTAGTGCACTATCTGGACGAAAACCAGATGGAGTTCGTCAGAACAAACCCCCATTCATCAAGACATTTGGGAAATGTTATGTTTGTGGGTCAACTGATCATGTGAAAGGGGCTCCCAGATGTAAGGGTAAACCTTCTTGGGTCCACACTGTCTCCTTAGCCTTCTCCCCAGAGGAAGAAGTACCTATGGCAAGTGGAAACTTTCACCTACTGGCTGGGGAACCCATGACCGTCTCAGCTAGTGGTTCTTTAGTGTCCCTGGGCTTGTGGGAATAACATAATTTAGATGTCTATAATTCCATCCCAGATAATACTAAAGAGTATTATAAAGTTAGTGTTCTTGTGAATGGTCAGGAGACTCCTGCCATCAGAGACACTGGAGCTAGCATAACTGTGGTGGATGGATCATTTTTCAAGGTGGAGGATGTTGCTAAGGCACCCAAACGCCTCACCAAGTTATCTGGAGGCCCTGTACAAATGCTTCCCCAGTTACCAGCTCTCAACCAGTGTAATGATATGACTGTCAAAATACCTGTTAGTGTGCTGAGTGAAGTGCCTGGGAGGGTCCTGTTGGATAATGACCTGAGAACTCTTGGAGTTGTGTCAAGCTCCCCCAGAGGCCTCCCAGTTAAAGGAGACAGGCGCTCACTAGGCCTGAAAGTGAGAGGACCCTGAGAGGCTCTCCAGAGGAGTTGATAGGGGAAACTATCACTCCAACTCCATAGAAGTTGCTCACTGCTATTTCTGGAAAGAAGGAGGCAAAGGGGAAACCCAAGATTCAAGGAAAAAGACAGACAGCATCCCTGTGCTACCAACACGGATATCCCCAACAGTGTCCAAGGTCACACCTGTGACTCCTCCCCCTGCTGAGGCAGAGTGTGAGGTACAACCATGTGTGGTTGAGCCAGTTTCTGAAGAATCAGATCTGTAAAAAGACACTGCCTTAGTCGGATATCTTGATCCTGTTGACCATCCTGAGCTGCAGTCTTTACTGGCAGAAGGTGGACCCGACAGGGCAGACTTCAGCAGAGGACAAAGAGAGTGTCCTACTCTTGAGGGTCTTCGACAATAAGCTGCTAACCAACTTGATGGGCAAAACGTTGGAAAGCACAGGTTAAGCTGGGAAAATGGCCTCTTCTACAGTGAACCTACTGTGTCTATCCCTGGGGACTGCAAAAGAATTGTAGTGTCCTTGCCAACAGACTCCAGTTCCTACAGTTGGCACATGAGATACCTTTGGCTGTTATCAGGCTCACTCTCAGAAGACAGCTCCCCCACTCTTCACCTGAACTTTCAGAGCTGATGGTCTGTATCATCTTTAGTCAGTGTTCTTTCTTCTTGTGAAGATAGGGTCAATCACGGGAGGCCGCCACTGTGGCCCCTTAATGAACAAGGAGCCAAGTGGCTTTGCACCCGGGATAGCCTGATAGGGGAAAAAGCCAGGAAGACATAAAAATCCCTCAGTAGTACTAGATGGCTTCCAAAGTAGTCCCAGAATAGGTGTAGTAGAAGCACTGGTCCAAAGCTCTCGAATTTGGGTCTCCCAAGAGGTGGATGGAGAGACTAGTGACCAAAGGACTAGTCAGAGGTGAAGAGGATAGCCGGGACTCCAGGGAAGCATGGAAAGATGCAGATCCTCCAGGAAGGGCAGCAAGTGTTGCACTGGACAAACCGGTAAGTAAAACCACCAATGAACAGAATGCAAGGGCAAGGAAAAGGGGAAGCCAATGGGAAGAAGGAGAGATCAGCGGGGCCCAGGAGAGGAAGAAAGTAGGCAGCAAGCAGGCATGGGAGAGGAAAGGGGACAGGAAGAACGTCCCGCAGCGAAAGGCGAAGCAGCGGACAGCCTCGAGCAGGCAATAGAAGGAGGCAGGGTGTACCATGAGGCGCGTAAAGAAAAAAGGCAGGGGCTGGGCTCAGCAGAGCCAAGAGGAAATACACAGCGTACAGACCTAAAGCCAGGAGGAAACCTTAAGAGATGAAATGTGCCGGCCGCCGGGGTGAGAATACTAAGTACCTCCCGGCGGCGGCCATATTGAAAAACACTAGACCGCTGAAAGGCATTCCATGGAAATCAATGGCAACTCGCTGGCCACCGATCCGATAGCTTCCAGGAGGGAGACCGTGTGATAGCTGGTCAATTGAGTTTCAAAAAGACCATGGAAAGGCTCTCCTTATACTTCTACTGGCCTAAATGGGTGCAGAAGTTGACAATTTTTGTAGGAGCTGTCACACTTGCCAAACCTTAGAGTCAGTAGCTACAGCATTTACTGCCCACTTGTATATTCCCTGCATTACTTGTATATATCTGCATTTTTAAGTCATATGTTTATATATTTGTTGTATATATAACGCCTTTGCCCTTGTTTTTATTATGCCTGTAACCAAGTGATGCGCCCAGTTGCCCCTGGGCCTGGTGCGCTTTACAAATAAAATAAATACTAAATACTAAGAGTGGAGCCAAGAATGTGGCACCACTGGTGCCTCTCCAATTGGTGGGAGTTCCTTTTGAGAGGGTTGGCATCAACATTGTTGGTCCCCTTGACCCTCCCACATCCTCAGGGAACAGGTTTATCATGGTTGTAGTAGACCATGCTACAAGATACCCAGAAGCCATACCTATGAGAACTATTATGGCTCAGGCTGTGGCTAAGGCTCTATTGGTATTTTTTTTACCAGAGTATGGTTTCCTAAGGAATTGATATCTGACAGGGGATCCAATTGTATGTTCCACTACATGCAAGCCATGTGGAAAAATGGTGGTGTCACTTACACGTTCTCTACAGCCTACCATCCACAGACAAATGGACTGGTAGAGAGGTTTAATCGTACTATGAAGAGCATGATAGGTGCTTTAGAGGAACCCCTTAAAAGAAAATGGGACCTTCTACTGCCATGCCTCCTATTTGCTTAAAGGGAAGTCCCTCAGGAGGGAGTTGGTTACAGTCCTTTTGAACTTTTCTATGGCCATCCAGTCAGAGGTCCATTGGCCCTGATTAAGGAGGGGTTGGAGAGTGCTCCTTCCTCCAGAACCAGTCAGAGTGACTGACTGCGTGATACGTCTCCAGAGGAGAATGTCACACATGATGGCAGAAGCTAGTGATAACTTAAAAGCAGGTCAGTCTCTGGTCAAACATTGGCATGACCAGAAGTCCAGCATGGTTGAGTTTACTCAAGACCAGCTTGTATTAGTTATGGTGCCAACAAGGCAGAGAGCCTTAAGGGACAAATGGATAGGACCCTTCAAGGTTGTGGGCAAACTTGGAGAGGTGAACTATTTGGTGGATTTAGGCAGCACTAAGGAGGCTCCCAGAGTCTTTCACACCAACCGTTTGAAGGGATATGTCTCGAGACCAGAAGTGGGAGCTTTGCTTCTATCTTCAGCTCAAGAGGAAGAGGAGAGTGAACCTCTACCTGACCTCCTCAGAGGCCAACCTTTAGATGAGAAAATAGGAGTCAATCTCGCTTCTCAACTGATATCTGAACAACAGGAGAAGTGCAAAGGGTCTGCTAAACCAGTTTGCCTCCCTGATATCACTTTCACCAGGCCTGCCCCCTTGGGGCCTGCATGATAACCACACTGGTGACTGTTTACCTGTGAAAAGCAGAGGTTACAGAATGTCAGAACATGTGATATCCCACATCAAAGGAGAGGTCAACAAGATGCTTGATCTCAGGGTTATAGAGTCCTCTACAAGTCCATGGTCTAGTCCATTGTTCTAGTACCAAAGGCAGGATACAAGGAGTTGAGATTCTGTGTGGACTATAGATCTCTAAATGCAGTCACTAAGACTGATGCCCATCCTTTGCCAAGGACAATTGAACTGGTGGATAGACTTGGTTCAGCCAAGTACCTCAGTACATTTGACTTAACCTTAGGCTATTGGCAAATAGCCAAGGGGAAAACTGTATTCGCAACCCCTGCAGGCCTCTACCATTTCATGGTTATACCTTTTGGATTAAAGAATGCACCTGCTACATTCCAAAGGATGGTTAATCAAGTTCTGAATGGGATGGAGGACCTCTGCATGGCATACTTGGGTGACATTGCAGTGTTAAGCCCTACATGGAAAGAACATATTGATCACTTAGGGTATGTTTTGCAGGCTCTTGAGCAGGCCCATCTGACCATAAAGGCAAGCAAATGTCAAATTGGTCAGAGCAAAGTGGTCTACCTTGGTCATGAGGTAGTAGGAGGTGAAATAAGGCCATTGCCTAGCAATGTACAAGCTGTACAAAACTGGGCCACCCCTACTACTCAAAACAAAGTGAGAGCTTCCCTGCATCTCATTGGGTACTACTGTCATGATGCCTACCCCCAGGCATCCGGATCAAGCCCATCAGCCCCGGGAGCAGGCATCCAGACATTTACAAAAACCCCAGCAGCCCCAGCTAGGGGCTGTCTGGGTTCAGTCCTGGCGCCCTAGGCACCAGGCTCATAATGAAAATCAGTCCAGGCGCCATAGGCACCAGGCTCATAGACATTACTTACCTCATGCAGACCATGCTGCAAATAAATCCAAGCCAACGTGAGGCCTGGATGGGACTATTTTACTACAGGGACTATTTTTTACTCGGGTGTGGTCCTGGGGAACTTCTTTCCTGGGACTACTTTGGAGGCTAGTTAAACCACGCCCGAACAGCAGCACATGCTACATTCTATGACTCTCACCGTGCCTGCAGCCAGCATCCAGTCTTCTGCCGCGCCCGCCTCGAATCCAGAGCTCCTAGAATAAAGAGGAAGAAAAGGACAAGGTTAGAAAACAAACTTATTTCAAATTCCTCACCTGATTCCGGATCCATTTCATCTCCCGACCTGGAAGTACATCAGTCCTGCATGCGTCACTTCGCCAGCTCCAGCACAGCGCCATACTCACCAGTTCTCACAGCATCTTTCGAGGTGAGCCAAGGGAATCAACAAATACCTCTTACCACCATAGACTTACCTGATTTACCACCAACGGTATTATCCTCCATATCTTCATATGCCGCATCTGTAAAAAGGGGGAAAAACAACACGTTAACACATGTAATAGTTACGGGACAGCGTTGGGGAACACAGACTCTTACCTGAACGCCAGCAGCAGCTACGAGACCTTCTTCTCACAAACTCAGTTGCAACTTAAGGAAGGAAGGGGACAAGAGTGAACATCAGGCACATTGAACTCTTTGAACTTGATACTTACCAATCCCGTCTGGGACTTCAGAGTCAATGCTTACCGGAACTCTCCCAACGCCTTGAAACCAGTGAAGTAACTGGTATCTACGCGCCCCTGCAAGACACGCAGGATGGAGAGTTAATCTTTTACAAACATAAGGTGAGGTTACTAAGGGGATATCGGAGGTGATTAGTGGGGGAGAGCGAGAACAGTTGGGAGGCCATCACTAAAACCCACAGGTGGCTAATCCCTGTCTCCACTTGCAGGAAAATACTTCTTCGGGTCCAGCAGACAAGACTAGTCGGGCCAGTCCAGACAGTCATCTCTGCACTACGCATCACGTTGACGGAGACCGCAGCTGTCCGGGTCCGATCGACACCCCTGTGGGGTCCAGGTGAGCATAACAACTACAGGAATTTCATAGAGAACTATGGGACCATAGCTTCTCCCTTGAATGTGATCTCCTCTCCATAATTCTCTAAAAAAGTTAGATGGAATGAGGAGTGGACTCAAGCCTTTGAAAACCTGAAGAAAGCCCTTTGTCAAGATCCAGTCCTAAGAGCTCCTGATTATCACCAACCCTTCATTGTGCAGACAGATGCCTCCAATACAGGTATAGGTGCAGTCGTTAGTCAACTGGATGAGAAAGGTAGGGAGCACCCCATTTGCTCCATCAGTAGGAAACTGAAGGAACCAGAAACAAGGTGGGCAACCATAGAGCGTGAATGTTTTGCCATTGTGTGGCCCCCTCGAAGTTTAGACCATAGTTGTATGGATCTATTTTTGTGATTCAGATAGACCACCAACCCTTGAGATGGTTAATGCAAATGAAAGGGGAAAAGCCAAAACATCTGAGATGGTCAATCTGGCTGCAAGAGTTTGACTTCACAATTGAGCACAGAGCAGGATGTCACCACCAAAATGCTGATGGTCTCTCTAGGATGTTTTTAACCGACTAGAGGTAGAGATTCAACCAGGAGTGGATTAAATACTACGTTCCCTTAGTCTGGGGCGGCGAGTGCTAGGGAGAATTCTCCAAAATGGCTAATTTCCCTTACCTACTGAGTCCCTCAGCAGCTTTGCTGGATTTCTAGGATTTATTATTTTCCCCTGGTCAGAGTGTGCACCTTTTTCCCACTCTTACATGTGTTTTGCTGTTTGTATTTAACATCTTCTTGTGCTCAGAGACTGTGGAGCCTCACCTACTCCACAGGCATCATCTTTTTACTGCGTGTTACACAGCACGCTCAGTGCAATGACACAGGGTTGTCTTTTAGACTTCCCAACTTAGACTCCATTTTCTGGGACTGACTATTGTCCCTTTTTGTCTGTTTCTCTTGGAGCATTGTTTCGCTCCCTTTTCATCAAGACTTGGCTGGTGGCAGTGGTAACTACCCTATTTTTCCTACCACGGTTATCTTAAATAACCTTGGTATTGTTTTAGGCTATCTTGGTAGCTTTGAACTTAAATCCGCTGGACCATATTTGTTTTAATTTGGTTCTGGCTGGATTTATTCACCATTTGTTTTTTGAAAATGTTTTTCTAGTGTTTTTGTCTGCGAGCCAAACCAGGATTGATTCCTTTGTTCACCGTCCTTTAGCGGGCTTTGGCACAGAAGCCCTCCTTAGGCGCCTGAAAGTCTGGGTATGAAGGATGTGAGGGAGGGATTTTAGGACCCCTGCCATGGGTTTCCTTGGTAACCCAAGTCACACTCCTGTTTGATTGGCTAGGTGACTGCCCCAGTGGGGCAGGCACCCTGCTGTGTGATTGACAGCCAGGCTGTGTGAATGGGGGAACACTGCATAAAAAGCAGGTCTCTTGGGCTGGAAAGTCGCCACTGGAACGAAATAATTGAAGAGAAGCTGACAGAAGAGGACCCCTACCATGACTGAACCACCCGGTGAAGACCTGTTGCAGGTCCAAATCTTCAAACTCCAACGACAGAGAATATCCTCCAGGAATCTTCTCCCCTGAGCTTGTGGGACCAACCAGTTCACCCAAACTGAATGCCAGGACTCCCTCCTCTGGTCGAATTCGATGTACAGAGCTACAGTGGGCTCGATAACCAGGAAGGTCGGACCCTGCTTGGGTTTTAAGGAGCGCACCTTTCATTTGTTGTTTTGCTCTCCTGCTGGTTTCTCCCCTGGGTAGTGCAGGACCATCCAGTCTTCCTACTTCGTGTCAGTCTGACAATCGCTTCAGGAACTGTGAGCCTGCAGGAACTACCAGGAACCTCTGACTCAGCTACAACTTCTTCTCCATTTAAAGGTACTGTGCAAATCCGGTTGTTCATTTTTTTCAGCCGCGGTGAACGTGTGTGAAATCTTTCTCCAATCTGAGGGCTTGACCTTCTCTTCTCTTTAAACTAACTTTTTTGCCGACCATCTTCTTCCAGAACTATTGGCAAAGACTTAACCGTGAACTACCCTGAACTGTGTGATCATGAGCAAAAGACTTTTGTCTTATTGACTTTGGCCCTAAGCCTTTTTGATTTGACTCCATCACTGTAGTTCCTCTTTCTAGATTGCCCTGCTTACTTACCTGTTGGTGCTGTTCAATTTCTGCCTAACTTTGTCTTTCTCTCCCTTTTAAATTTCTGGAGTGCCATTTTGCTCCCACTTCATTTGTAAGCTTAACTTGTCTGGAACCTATTGGGAGTGGTGTGGTGTATTAAGGGCATGAGATTACTCCTCAGGGTCTCTGTCCCCAGGAAAAGAAAGTGGAAGCACTTCAGAAACTGAAAGACCCCACCACTCTGCGGGAACTAAGGAGCCTCCTTGGACTGACTAATTACCTCAGAAAGTTCATTGAAGGCTACGCAGAGATCACCAGACCCCTGATTCATCTTTTGAAGGGGGCGGTCAAGTGGGAATGGGGTACAGAACAATCCGAGGCAGTAAGACAACTCAAAAGAAGCCTCTCACAAGCGCCTTGCCTAGCTTACCCTGTCAGAAACAAGGAGTTCTTCCTGGAGACAGGGTTCTCTAATACGTGCCTGACGGCAGTATTATACCAAAAGCATGACATGGTAAATAAAGTAATCTCCTATGCAAGCAAATCTTTAGCCTCTGTGGAGGAAAAATTCAACGATTGTGAGAAGGCACTCCTGGCCATGGTGTGGGCATTGAAGAATTACCGCCCATTCATCCAGGGGGAACACATCATAGTGGAGACTCCACACCAGCCTCTGCAATATCTCCAAAGTGACAGAATCCGGGCCGGAAATGTGAGTAATTCCCAAATTACTTCCTGAATTCTGTCAATGCAAGGCTTTCCTGTGGAGGTCAGATACGGCCAAAACAAGAAGAGTCCCCGCACGCAAGTCTGGCTGACTTGCATGATTGTGCCAGAGAAAACTGTCTCGAGGACGAAAGTCTAAAAATCAAGGACAACATGGAGGCATACCTTAATTCCCCACACAAAGTCTTTGAAGAAGACAAGTGTGAGGGAATGCTCACTGTCTATGTGGATGGATGCTCTTACCATGTTGACAACAACGGGGAGAAAGAACTTGTGGCCGGCGTAGGGAATGCATGGGTGAAGGAGTTTCCAGAACACTCCGCTGGATACAAAATTGGTCCCCGAAGTAGTCAGGTGACAGAATTGATGGCTGTGCATCAGGCCATCCTCACTGCTGTCAAACATCAACTCCACGAACTGCTCATAATCACAGATTTGGATTATGTACGGAACGGGTTCGTGGAGCACCTGGTTAATTGGAAAACCAGAGGCATGTTATGTGCTAATAACAAACCCCTGAAACATGGGAAGCTAATCCAAAATATTGATGATCTGGTCACATCGAATGGGATGACCATCTACTGGAAAAAGATCAAGGGTCATTCCAAAGTAGAGGGACCAGACAAAACTGGAAATGACTTAACTGATCAGCTGGCCAAAACCGGGGCCATCCAAGGGGATCTAATCAAAATAGAGTCCCTGTTGGGGGAAATCCAGGTCACTGCTATCACTAGGTCCCAGACAAATGCTCACAATGATCTTTCAACTGCACAATGGAGTAAGGAGACCCCTGATACTGATTTGATTACAGCTCAGAAGGGGGATCCAATAATTGGTAAGTTTTACCAACAAATTGATGACCCTGAGAACTTTCCCCTGACGGATACCGATTACATTGGGAAAGAGGACCTAAGAGTGTTGATGAAATGTCCAAAAAGGTTCAGAATCCAAGACGTTTTGTTGGTAAGGAAATCCCAAGCTGGCCATGATCAGTGGGTGGTCCCTACCTCATTCCGAAGCCTGATGTTAAGTCACGCCCATGATGCGGCCACCGCCGGTCATAGGGGGTTTCACACAACACTTGAGATCTTAAGAGAGATTGCATACTGGCCACACATGGGGCAGGACCTCGACCAATAATTGAAGGGGTGTCTTGTGTGTGCACAATTTCAGCCATCATCCCTCACGCACCGTGCACCTCTCCAAAAGAGGGGGATGACACTGCCATGGTCAGATTTGCAAATCGACTTTGTAGGCCCTGTAATTCGCTCGTCTAGAGGAAACAAGTACATGTTGACCGTTACATGCTTGTTTACCAAATGGGTGGAATGTCTCCCAGCCCCAAACTGCAAGGCAGAAACAGCAGCTGCCCTGATGATTAACCACATCTTTTCCCGTTTTGGTCTACCTCAAAGGATTGAGTCAGACAGAGGTAGCCACTTCACCAGTGAAGTAATGACAAAGATGTGGGAGATACTGGGGGTCAAAAGGAAGCTACATATTGCTTACAGGCCAGCTTCTTCTGGAGCAGTAGAGAGATACAACCGAACCATTGTGAGCATCATAAAAAAGTTTGTGGCAGATTCTGGGCCAAGTTGGGATATCCGATTACCTCTGGTCCTAATGGCCATCAGATCTACCCCTTCATCTGCAACTAAAATGTCACCATTCGAGTTGATGACCGGACGCAAGATGGTGCTTCCCCAGCATCTGCTCTACAGGACCCAAGAGCAGACACTGATAAATGCCTCCACAACACATGAGTATGTGGAGAATTTGAGGAAACACCTTCAGCATGCTTTTGCCTATGCTCAGCGGAATCTAGAAAGATCAGCTGATAGCATGAAAACCCACTACGACCTGAAGACCACCAAGAAGGAATATACTGTGGGGGACCGGGTCTATCTATTCAATTTCCAAAGGAACCAGGCCAAACAGCGAAAATGTTTGCCTACATGGAAGGGACCGTTTGAAATTATAGACAAGATCTCCCCTGTAGCGTACAAGATCCGCATCCCCAAAGGTAGTCTGGCAGAAGGGGAAGACAAGTGGGTACATATAAATCAGCTAAAGTGTTGCCATGCCAGGCACACACTGTGCAGCAACTGGAGGAATCCTCTGGAATCCCAGAGGGGACCGCTCCAGATTAATCCAGTTCCAACCTAAATGATCCCATGTAGTCTCTGAAATATTATGATTCTTGTAAAAATGCCTCCTATTCTATCTTGGTTTTTAAAACAAGACTGAAAAATGTAATCAGATGTATAAAATGTATGTGTTCGCCACACCATTAATAGTGCTGGAAAAATGTCTATGAATAGGTATTGCCGCTTTTGCTTTCTCATCCTTTGAGAGAGGAAACCATGGAGACTGACCAAGGAGGCCAACCGGGCACCGGGAGCAGAGACCCGAGGGGCCCGGGTTACCGCCCAATATTCCCATCAGGACCGGCGAGGAGAACCGATCAATCCAACTGGGTGGAGGAAGAGATGTTGAACTGTGCCATCTACAGAATTGGATGAAGATAATGCGGACATACCAGCACAAGGCTCAAAACCTCCTTTGCACCCGACTTCCCCTCGACTTGAATCAAAGCGTAGTCGGGCAGAGGGGTTTGTGAAGGGTTTTGACCCATGCTGAATCAATAGACTGGGTAGATGTGGGGATGAGCTATCGCCGCCCACATTCATGCCGGAATCCAGGAGAACTGCGCAGTTGGCACAAGACCACTCCAAAGATACAACCTTCTTGTGGGGGGTTCTACATCACCACTCTACTGTAAGGATGCCATCAAAACAATGTTAAGCAAGGGTCCTATACTATCAAGCAAAAGACCACTCTATTGAAATGCAGTAATTCAAGACAGATCCCAAAAATGGATGCAGTACCGATGCTCACCACTATCAGAAAGCCGGCGTTTTAAAACCACCAGACTTTTGTGTAAAACTGAACAAATGAACCGAAACCAGGCCAAGGAAAGACTTGCTAAGAGGTGGATACAATGTAAAACTATATTCTGAAATGACTTGAAGGAAGTAATTATTTAATGTATATGTAAAAATTGTAAGTTTTATTTACACTGGGAACTAAAGTGACATTTAGCTGAATTCTGCCTGACAACTACCCCCGACAGGAGAAACCTGCTCAGCCACTCTTCCCAGGCCTAGCTGCATCCTGCCCCCACCAAAAGGAGATCACACCTCTCTGATTGAATTAAGGGAGGTTGAACAAAGCCTTGTCCTGAGCTCAGGCAAATGTTATATTGGGTGGGGTCGTAAAGTGGCTTCCTCTTGGGGGAAACTGGGAGGTGCAGTGCCTCTGCTAGCAAGCTGAGCTTGGGGGAAGTGGATAAACCAGTTATTCCACCATGTGATGTGGGAAGCCACACCCCTTTTTGACCAGGGCATAATTTTAAAAAGATAGATAACTCATAGTGTGGACTGGTCAAAATTAGATAAATAATATCATTATTCTTGGGATTTTTCTGTGCACGTTTTAAGAGGCGTTAGGACCCTGTGTTGTATTCTGGGGGGCTGCTAGCGGAAAATAGGGTCTTAAACCAAATGTCTGCATGTTAAAAATCGGACACTTCATCAATTAATGTCCATACTCCTTGCGCACATTTGTGTAATTTTTGGTAAATGTCCGATATTGGTAAACCGACCAAAAAGCGCAAAATGTTGTCATTTTTGAATGCAAGCCCCAAGGAAGATCAGAGGCGGACAAGCATGGACCATAAGGAATATATAATATGTACATGTAATGTCAACCACTTGTGTATCTGGGAAATATGTATTTGGATCAGAAATAGATTTGTGAGCAAATTGACCAGGGGAGGATCCTCTGACCCATAAACAGACCTCATCATGATGACAATCCATTTCCTTCCCCCAATCATGGGATAGGGCAGAATTGGGCCAATGACAAGTAGAGAGGGGCAGGCTCAGTTATGCCACGCATACACCCTCTTCCAAAACACATAAAAAGAGACTGCTGGGACAGGTAGAGGGATTCATTTTCCATTTCTGCGGAGCATTTTGACGGCCGACATCCCATCCAGACAGAGACCAGAACCAGGGACCCATAGACTACAGAACTTTGAATCTAGAAGGCCCACTGCAAGCAAAAGTATTCTCAGCAGGCCTTCAGAATCCAGCAAACCTAACCAAACTATTCAACAGCCGGGCAAGCTGTTTGAATTCTTTGCCAAGAACCTTTGCCGGACCCGCAGACCAGACCAAGACCGCTGTGAGCAGAACCAGAGATCCGGATCGCTGTGAGCAGAACCGGTGCCTGATTGACCCACCGAGCAGAGAGAACCGCCGCTGGACGTGCTGACCAGATCCGTGACGAGGCCAATTCATTTCAAAATTAGGAGTGAGTATCCGCCAGAAATGTGCAGAACCCAATCTCTTAGTTAAAATAATCTAATCCAAACTATTTTAACCTAATTAGAACAGCCTCCTAGAAATCGTGTCATCTTGTCATTTTTAAAGCTGCACAACTGTCACCTGTCAATTCTGAAGCTGCAAACTGTCACTGTCATTTTGAGTTTTACTTTAAATCCGAAAATCTACCTTTATTAAATCGTCTGTATCTCTTGAACCGTTTGGGCTAGGAACGAAATGTAACTTTCATTTTAAAGCTGGGATTCTAGGCTTTCCAACTTTATAGTGCCTCCATAATCGCGATTTACGCACTTGCAAAATTTACCGCGATTTGCGATTTGGCCTGATTTCGTCATCTGTAAAAAGATAGCCGCTTTTGCCTGAACTGCTAAAATTCGTTTGCAACCTAATAACCATCCCTGAACCATTGTTAGGGCTGACCTGAACTGATTTAAAGTGTCTACCACTCACCCTGAACCTCCTATAGGGAATTAAAAGCAATTTTAGCATTTTTCACTTCCTTGCCACCACATTACAAAGCACTCTTGCCCCTGTTTTAAAAAGCATACCTGTTGTCTAAGCTTGCTGGGGGGGAACTGAATTTCGTATTGTATTTGATTGTATTCCTGAAGACTGTGTGTGTTACTTCCATCTCCTTGCATTGCATATAGGGAGGGGTGAATTGCCACCAGGGGAAAAGTGAACATATTATCTCTTGTGAAACCATATCAGTTTATTTTCTGTACTGCATTTATTCCACCTTGCATTTCCTTGAAACCATAAAGCATTTAAGCTACCTCATCCTCTATACTACTTCTAAGTAACCAAATCAGTTTACCAGTAGAACATTATCCATTGTTGATCACCGTCATATTTTAAGTGTGATATCCAATATTAATTTATTATAAAAGTGTGATAGATATATATTGTTATATTTCTCAAATAAACCTTTTCAATTTGCAAAAGACCTACGTCTTGGCTCAGTGGGGCCAGGGGGATTCTAAGAGAGGGGTGTTATATAAGGGTTGTCATCCAGAGTACAGGAACTGGACCTAAAAATATATCAATAAGGGTTTCCCTCAGCATCCCAGACTAGGCATTGACTTAGCTGTAGTGTTGAATTGAAGCCGCTTAACAGTCCCTGTGCAGAAGAAGGCCATAAGTGTGTATAGCAAGGAGAGGTAGATAAAAGGGGAAGGTGAAACAATGGAAGGATAAACAGTGCTGCCCCTGAAAAAAGAAACCCCTGGTGTAGAGCAGGGCCAGATGGGGAAGGAATTAGCCAGTGACAATGAGGAACATAGCCCCCATGTGCGCAGATCCCGGCAGAAAGCTGCTTTGGGGTGGAAGTAGTGAAAAAGCGAAAGTCGTGTATTTATGCTATGTGCATTTGTAATCTTGATAGTGTACAGTCACTAACTAACACAGATGTTCAGTTTCTAAGAGTGATTTATAGCTAAATAAGGCATATTTCTTTAACCATGGGCAATTCAAAGAGCATTTTGTGAAACTTGGAAGTGTACAAAGACCAACTTTCAAATGTATTTAGCTAATAAAAATATTGAATAGCTGTTCTATCTAGGACATAGTTAAACAATCATGGTGATGTAAACAGAAATATGTTTATTTACCTTTTAAACATTTACTAGTTAGGCTACAGTGAACTTATAGGCATGTTGTGGCAATCAGCTGAACCTCACATAGGTTTGCTGATTCCTGCAAGGAAACCAGGCAAAAAAATAACCTGTGATTGGTGCAGCTTGGGCTGCGGTTTGAGGGTATTTGGAGGGACAACATATAGCCAAAGCTGTAGCAATATTTGAATTAATGTATATGTTCAGCCAGCAGGGCAAGATATAGCTCATGCCCCCTCATGCACAGTTCCAGCCCTCAATTCTGGGCAATAAACGGACAGTGTGTTCATCAAAATTAAAAATTAATTTAATGTGGTCTCCAGCTTTATGCCAAGGTGATCACCAAAATGTTATGGACACTTAAACAATTAATCAGCAATACGATTTGTCCCTGCCCACATGAAGCTCACTACTGTGTCTCACGCAAACATTAATTTCCAATCTCTTTCCCATATTGTGACAAATTGACTTCTGTCCGGCAGGGGTACAAGGATGTGTAAAGGTTATAGTGCACACTCAGCCTGCACACTTCTACAAACTATGAGCCAACACAGTCATAACAGTAAAACAGGGGAAGACCGACCAGTAGGGGACGTGGACCAAGATGGCAATGTGTACCTAAACCTGCATTATCCCTGCTGTAGCAAGCTTTTGATGAGGTGCAGTCCTCTGAACTAAAGCCACGGATGCAGTGTGCCGACCCATGACTGACATGAGATGTCTAGGATTGGCCCTTGAGAATGGCAGAACGTTGGAGGCAGGCTAGTGGCCATATTGGGGTGGAGGATGGGGCAGTGTTCCTGAGAAAGACCAGCCTATGAGCCGCTTTAGAGCTTGAGAGCCATACCAAGGGTGATTTAGGGGATGTAGAGCTCTCGGAGAGGAGCTAAGTTATGGATTGGAGGCAGTATGTGTGGTGCCCAGTGTGTTGCGTGCCATGGTGGTCGCGATGTGAGAAGACATGTACGAGTCCTGGGGCTGCATTGGAGCATTCGTGGAAGTGGAGAGTGCCTCCAATCTCCCCTGTGCTGCGCTCCTAGGGATTCAAGCCAGGGGAAGGTATGGTTTGAAGGCAGCAGAGAAGTCCAGGCACAGCGAGCTAGAGCTGACCAGAAGCTTGGCAGAGTTGGAACAAAGGCTGCAGAGAGGTCCCAGAGGATGAGTGGGCTACACTTTTGTTAGTGCCCTGAGCGAGTTATACCGAGGACTTTTGGATGACTTGGAGCCTGGAAGAGGAGCAAAGATACAGCTAGGAGGCAGAGGTGAGATGCCCAGAGCGGTGTGCACAGTGATGGCAGTGATGTGCATCGATGTGCATGGGCACTGGGCCAAAATCAAGTGCATGCTGTGAGTGCCTCCGGCGTCCCCCATTGCTGTGCACCCTGCGAATCGAGTAGCAGAATCATGATGTGAATCCCAGCAACAGCGAGCAGAAGCAGACTCCCCCAGGTCATGGGCCTGGTAAAGCATTGTGGTAGGCGTGTCACACAGGTTGGTTTGGCATGCAGAGGGGTGCTCCTGAGTGATGAGAGGGGGGAGCCCACCCAAAACAAGAACTTTCTAAGCACTTTCCCAAGTGTGGCTAGGTCATAAGGTTTAGATGGACCCTTGTATTGCAAGCTGGAGTGGAAGCTAATACCAGGGATTTAGCCATGCAGAAGATTTGGACAGACTGCGCAATGGAAAGTGAAGCCAAGGGTATACTGCTGCAGGACTGCATTGGAAGTGAACAAATGACACCAGCCACCAAGGAAAATATCCAAGTCCTTTAGCAGGAAATCAAGGCATTAAGAGGGAACATCTAATCCTCCATAAGTGCCTTATGTGAAAGATTCCATTTTTTAGAACATTAAGTGGAGGGCAATGAAAATAACCAAATTAATGCTGACCTATTGGAGATGAGATACACTGGCAGATTGCTGGACTAGATGACCAAGGAGAGGGAAGCTTGAAGACCTGAAAAACAGCTAGAGGAGGACTACCCTGAGGGCCCTTGGCCTCTTCACAGAAGAAGGTGGTATAAAGGTTAAAATTGGTAGAGCTCATAGGGGAGGTGCCAGGTTGAGAAAAGGACCCAGGTCTGTGGTGGTCCATTTTCATTATTATGGGTAAAAGGCTGAAGTGCTGGAAAGAGCAAAACACCTCCCAGGCATCCTGTATGAGGGTGATAAGATAAGAATGTACAATGATGTGTCTAGCTTTATACTTATCAGATGGAGAGACTGCAGACAATTCACAATGTGGCATAACGAAAATATGATTAGATATCGGTGGGCTTAGCCATTTGTTTTGATTTTTGAAGTTAAGGTTGTGGACTATATGATCCCTATGGGGACAGAAGCTATGCAGTCCCTACAACACCTCAAGGAGGAAGTGCCTGATGAGGGGAATCCATCCTCTGGAGGGGTGTTGACGATGACTCTCTGTCCGCCAAGAGGATTACTGCCGCACATGAGGGTGCCTGGAGGTAGAACGTTTCACAGAGTTGGAACGCCTTCACTGCCAAAGAGATGCCCAACATCGACTGACCAGTGGTTTGAGAGATGTAATGTATGGAGTTGGGGGTAGTTCACTTATGGTCTGTTGGAGGAGGGGGGGTCAGAAAGCATGGTGGAGAAAAATGGGTAGGAGTGAGCTATATCTGTTGGCTTATTTGAGGATGGGCATCTCAGGAAGGAGGATTTGGTTGATATTTTGTACAGGAGCTAAAATTGCTGGTTTAGAGGGAGGGGATGGAAGCGGGATGGGTGCAGATGTAGACGCAAGTTGGTAACTGTCACATGGATGTGGGCAATTTTTGTTAGATAGGGCTTTCTATTGGGAAAATGCCTGGCTTAAATTTACAGGGAGGAGGATTAAGTAGGGAGGATGGGCAAGTCACTTGACTGTAGGAACATTGTAACAGGTTTTAATTCCCACCCAGGCTGGCCTTTATCACCAGAGAGTTTCAGAGATTGGGTTTGGATATTTTGATGTTACAGGAAACAAGGCTCACAGCAGGGGAAGACAGGAGCATTCCAAACACGAAAATCAGGCATCTGGGAAATCGAAAAAGGGTGGAGTGGGTATCTTATCTCCATAAAAGCTGACATGGGGCAGGTAAGGAGGGCCATGGATGGGCACATCCTAGTAGGAAGGGTGTTATAGGGCAGGTTAGAATGGAGCTGGAAAACGTGTATTGCCCAAACCAGGGTCAGGCAGCCTTTTGCAGCCTTTTGCAGAAGTGATCTGGACCTGATCCTGAAGAATGTGCAGGGCTCATTGATAATAGGTGGGGACTTTAACATGTGGGCCGATCTGGAATGGAACAGGCTGGCTTGAGAGGGGGCCATAGAGTCGCATTGCAAGGATGGGACAGCTTTAAGGAAATTCTGGATGAGCAGGAGCTTGTAAACATATGGAAATTTGATCATCCAAGCAGCAGTGGGCATACGTTCTTCTCTCCGCCGCATAATACATACAACAAGATGGACTATTTATGTTTGGATAGGGATATGGTGAGTATGGTGGACTCCTGTGTGGTGTTCCCGATTGGGTGGTCAGGCCATGACTTGGTACTTATTGTTATGATAGTGTGTGGACTGAATAAACATATCTCTCTCTGTGGAGGTGTAATGACTCCCTCTGTAGAGATGTTTGTTTAGCGGATGAGTGAAAATGGGAATTTGGGGAATATTTTAAGACTAAGGACACTGAGGTTGTGGTTGACTGCACAGTGTGGGAGGCAGTGAAGGCAACCTGGATGAGGCTTTTGATAAGAGAAGGGGCTAAAAAGAAGAGGGAAACAACATTGAGGGGGGATACAGTACGCCTAGAGAAATCAGAGATTTTGACGTGAGGGTCCAAGATTCGAAAAATGTGGAGGAAGACTGTTATGTGTATTTACTTTTAAGTAGTTGAGAGAGGAGTTGTTTTATGTGTATTTACTTTTAAATGGGGGTGTGGTGCACTGTGTAAATATAGTTATTAATGGTGTATGCGTATTGCGTACAGTTAAAGATGGGAGAGCAATTCCATGTTGGAATGGTGGGTGAAGAGAATATAAGCTGGAGGTTCTGTGAAAGTAGAAGGCAGTTTGTGTCAGAAGTTTGCCAAGGGAGGGGGCCTCTGAACTATGAACCTGAAACCACTTTATAAATAAATACCACTGGTAAGCAATGTGTTAATCGCTTTATTTATAAAATTGGCGATGAGCTGGCTGAGGCCACCATCCTGGCATTCATGGGAATTGCCTGGAGGACCACCTTAATGCTGTGTTCAGCTGGGTAACTAGCGAGAAATCCATAGGTGTCGGTGGAGTACAACGGAGGAAGGACAGCGGTCAAAGGCACCATCCTAGAGTTTAAGGTTATCTGTGAGGAAAGCAAGGCTGTACTTTTTGGATGCAAGTCCAATGCTCCAAATGTTAGAGAAAGTAGAAACTAAGGGAATCTCTCTTGCATAAGACATCATCTACACCGAAAACCTGCCATATTGTCACTTCATATCTAGGCATCATATGAAGCTGACAAAGGCATACATGAATTTCTGAGAGCAGTCAATGAAGAAATACAGATTATAAACTCAAAGCATTTAACATATTGAGAGTGTGAAGCGTATATAGTAGGGTAGGAGGTGACCATTATGCTGCAGTACACTAGAAACAAGATAGGCAAAAGAAGGAGACATTAGGAACCTCCTATAGTTGAAAGGTTGCTTTTAGAAGTATAATAGACAACGTTCATAGAAAATAGTAAAGAACATATAGAAATCCACATTAGCAAGCCAGCATGAAGCAGCTGGAGATTGTGCCATTATAAAATAAAATGCATGTTGAAAATTGTTCTTTTACAGCAATTAGAAAACTAGGCCCCAGTGAAACATTTACATTTCTAGTGGTAAGAGGCGCTTCATTCCCGGGTGTCTCAGATGCTGCAAGAGACAAGGTCAGAACAGTGAGGAGAAGATACGAAAAGCAGCACTGGAATTGGCTATGACCAGAGGGTGCAGCAGGTTTCCAAGCTCTAAACGAGTGAAAATATAACAAACAATGTTCTTACTCATCATTTAAAACTAGCTAGATGAAAGCCATAGTTTGGTGAGAACAAGGTAGTGTGCTGAGAGGTTCAAAAGTCAAAGTTGATTAGGCAGAAGGAACACACTGCTCCATGCCGGAAAATTGACGCTTAGACGGAAGTTGCAAGTGCCAAGCAACAAAGGTACATTGACAAATGGAGGCAAACGGACCTGTTTAAGTGCAAGGAATAAAGTATAGTATCATGACCGGGTGGGGAGAAATGAGTGACCCTACTGCCCGACAACCAACTATATACATAAAATCTAAAAAGGACACACACACACGTCCACATGCAGATTTAGAATACAGATTTGCACACAGTCTTGGGGCAAAGGGCAAATAAATATGCCTCAATAAGTCTTGCAGTCCCTGCATGGGAAAGGAAGGACATTTACTAAAAGGTGAAACATGATTCTGAAGAGAAGTCACAAGGCTCAGAATGGTCAGATGGTGGCATTTGGGTCTCATGGGAAAGTGATGAAGTAATTATTTGTGTTGCCACGCTGTCTACACCTCACAAAACAATTGGTCAATTAAGAGGGAAGAACCCCACTATGTAACACTCGAGGGAGACAGCCAATGAGAAAATGATTTGTATTTTGCATGTTCTTGCCCCTGTCATGAGGATCCGCCTGATGCCCAAAGTCAAGTGCAACTCCTGGTATGACTCAGACCTTGTCACCCTTAAACGCAAGTGCAGGGTGGCTGAGAGGAAATGGTGTGCTTCATGTACATCCTCTGACAGATTGGCCTGCCGCCTGCTCCAAAGGCAATAGCGGCTCTCTGTCCTCACCAAGAAGAGAGCTCACATCCAAGCACGCATTTCTGCTGCATCTAACAACTCGGCTGAACTCTTTAAAATCTGCAAGGAACTGGCCAATCCTGCCACAGTCTCTATCTCTCCTGTCCCCTTCCCAGGCCCTCTGCACAGCACTGGCTTCTCATTTCATCTCTAAAACTCAGGACATCCTGTCCTCTCTCTCCTCCTCTTCCCCATCCTCCCTCTACTCCCTGCTCTTCCTCTGGCCCTTCTTCGGCAACCTCTCCTCCCTTTTTCTCTGACTTTCCCCTGTTTTCCCCAGACGAGGTTTCTAGACAAGTCCGATCTATGAAAGCCTTGTCAAAATAGGTTCATCCCTGTTCCTCCAAAATCATCAAGGACCACATTGACTCCCTGGCTCCTGCCTTGGCCGACTTCTGCAACCACTCCTTCGCCCCTGGAGTCTCCCCTTCCCCGGAAGCACTCCCTTGTGCACCCTCTACTTAAGAAACCCTCTGCCGACCCATCCTGCCCGGCTAACTATCTCCCAATCTCCATCACTCCTTTACTGGGCAAACTCTTGGAAATGCTGCCCATCTCCCAGCTAATTCTTCATACTGAATCTGTTGGTTCTCTACATGATCATCAGTCTGGCTTCAGAGCTGCCAGAAGCACAGAAACTGCCCTCCTGAACATCTGTGAAGACCTGCTCTCCAACCTTGATTCCAACACCCCCTGTGTCCTCATCTTACTTGATCTCTCTTCTGCCTTTGACATGGTCAACCATGTCATCCTGCTCAACCGTCTCTGTGATAACCTGGGGATTACCACTCAGGCCCTGGCATGGCTGACTTCTTTCGTCTCTAATCGACCCTCCCAGGTTCAACTTGGGTCCTTCCTCTCCTCTATTTCTAACTCTACCAGTGGTGTTCCCCAGGGGTCTAACCTCTCTCCCTGGCTGTTCAACCAATACCTTGCACTTCTTGCCCACTGCATTGCCGTGCTCTGCCCCAACTTCCAGTGCTATGCGGATGACACTCAGCTCATTTTCAGGCTACCCTTAGCAACCTCTTCTCCCTCTCTCATCTCTGACTGTCTGTTCGCCATCCAGGAGTGGTGTGCCACCAATGATCTCTGCCTTAATGCCAGTAAGACTGAGATTCTCCTCATCGGCACACCCGCGACCTCCTTTCCTGTCACTCTCTGGCCAGCCTCTCTTGCCCCTCTTCCTGCTCCCACCTGTGAGGCTAAAAACCTCAAGGTCATCTTGGACTCCATACTCTCCTTCTCTCCTCACATTTGTGACATCTTTAAGAAGTCACACTACCAGCTGCACCTCCTCAGAGGTATTCTTCCTTTTGCCTCCTTCCCCCACATGCTCACTGTCTCCAGAGCTCTGGTTCTCTCTAGGCTGGACTATTGCAACAGCCTTTTTCTAAATCTGCCTGCTTCTACTCTCTGCCTTCTGCAACTCATCCAGAACAGGACAGCGAGACTTGTCCTTTGCCTCAATCCCAGGGATTGTATCTCTCCATGACTGAAACTCTGCACTGGCTCCCAGTGGCTGCGAGGATTAAGTTGAAAACTCTGTGCATTGTCCACAAGGCCTTCTGGGGCCAGGGGCCGCAGTATCTTCAACTCTCTCTTCCAAAATATCTTCCTTCTTGACCTCTTCGCTCATCCGCCTCCAACTCCCTCAGGGTTAGTCGCTTCTCCAAGCAACAAGTTGGTGGTAAATCTCCCTCCCTCCCTGAAACTTGAGGAAAATCAGCTCCGTTTCCGGAAGCACCTTAAACCTTTCTCTTTGCTTCTGCTATTTCTCCCCCTCACCTCTGCTGACTTCCTGACTGAAAATGAAACTGCACTGGTTACCTGGCCACCCTCGAGCCAAGGTCCCCTACCCTACCGGTCGCACACCTGCACTGCCTTCCTGGCACCCCGCACCTGGGAACTGTTCTGTATCCCTACAGTCCCACTACTAGCACTTGACCCCTGATGCCTGCACTTACCCTTGCACTTGCCACCTGCTGCCCGTACTTTTAGTTATTGTTATTTATTCTATTATCCCTTGTATTGCACTGTCCCCTCTCCCTTCCCCCGCACTGTCCCCCTTGCCCCTTCCCATGCATTTGCACAAACTGAATGACACCTAACCTAATAGGATCGTTGTCTGTCTTCCCTCTTCGCCTCGTCGCACCTTGAAACACTTGTGTAAAGGTGCGTTATAAATGCCATGTCATATCATATCATATCAAAATGTTAGAATTTACATCAACCAATTAGGAATGGAGAGGTTTTATAACGTGATGTTTAGGTCATTATCAAGAGGAGGTCATAAAATGGGTCACAAGAAAAAGGATGGGCCAATAGTGCTAGGTATTGTATAGATGTAGTAGGGGACAGCAATTACTGACCAATCAGGTGAATAATAATTCACATGTATCTTGCAATATTCTTAGAGCTGCGTTGTCATTCCTATAAAATAAGCCATTTAATGATGACACATTGAATGATTTTTGTATTGTTGCCAGCCGAGTCTGCATGTAATAAACATATGTTGTTCTTGCTACACGTGCATTTTGTTGGCTCACTGGATTGATTTTTGACTAATCAGGTTTTTGGGCCTACCTTACAGTATGGTACGACCTGTTTCAGTGAGAAGAAAGAAATCACACGTGCACCAATGTGCGCCAGCTACCAGAATGCTGTGATAGTGAGGAAAGGACCTTCTCATACACTTTGTTTTTAGGAGTTACTTGGCAGCCATCAGTAAACAAAGAGCGCATATTTACAGTTGAAGTGCCGCTTGTTGCTCACGCCTGGTCAGGAAAATAACATATGGAAGGATTATTTGTGCAATTTGTGTAGTCCACATGTAAAGGTAACATTTTAGAGATTATTCACTAGTGACTGATACACTTTAGAGATTGTTCACACATGACTGGAGTAACTGTCAAACAAGATTGATTTAAGATGAGCAGTCTGAAACCACAATTCCTGAACAATCCAGGTGAACCTACAGTTAAATGGAAAATTTGGAAAGAGGATTTTTAGGACTATAGCCTGCTGATCCAAGGCCCTATATATAGCATGCAGCGGCATAAGGTACTCCTGATGCATAGCCTGGGTTGTGAAGGGAGAATGATCCGATTGAGCTTACCCGAATTAACAACATCTCCAGGAGCCATTTAATGATGACACGTTGAATGATTTTTTTTTTTTTTTTTAACTTTGGCTTTATTAGCATTTTTGTCAAACAATAACATTTCCCCTAGGGGTCTTTTGATTACTCTTCCAACATTCTTAAAACAACAGTTACATCTGCCTCCCCCCCCCAAAAAAACTTCCCAACCCACTCCCCATCCGGCTGGGGTTTCCTCAAACTAAAACCCCTGAATAGTCAACCGATAGTGCTCAAAAACATTGGGACAACCAAGAAGACTTCATTGTCTCTGTGTGAGGACAAGGCCAAAGATGTTTCTTATAATGGTGTGTGTTTCCACCTCCGTGTGCCGGGTTGTGGACCCCTTCTTGCGCAGTCATCAGCCTGTTATTCTCTTTCTTTTTCCGTATTTGAGGTCCCCTTTTCATCTTCAGGGGTCTGGTCGGCTATCGGGTTTCAGTTAACATCCCATCCCCATGATTGTCTCACCCCCTCCCAATTCAATCGAAATGTGCTTGAGTCATCATTAACCAATGCAGTTAATTTGTCCATGAGGAACATATTCTTTAATTTTCTCTGCCCGTCTTCCTTGGTGGGGGCACTGGGCTCCTCCACTTCTGCGCCAGGGCCACCCTCCCTGTCCTCAACATTGTCTCCCACATCCTGGGATATCTATATAAATCCGAGCCTCTCGAGGGGAGGATCAGTAGGATCGTCAGTGGGTCCTCCCGGAGTATTTCCCCAATGACTTCTGTGATCCAGTCTCTCACACTCTCCCAGTACTTCTGAATCTGTGGACACTGCCACCACATGTGTTCCCTTGTACCCACCAGACCGCAGCCTCTCGGACACTCGGGCAAGACCACTGGGAACATTTTCGCGAGCTTTGATGGATCCCTGTGCCATCCTTGTAGGATCTTGAAATTGTGTTCCATGTCTGTCATAAACAGGTTTCCATGGAAGGCTGTTTTGAAAATCTTGCCCCACGCTTCCTCCGTCCTCCGAGAGGACCTCCCCTGCCAGTCTGTTCCAATAATTGCAGAACCCCCTCCTCTCCATTAAGTTATTGGTGTTCAAAAATGCGTACATCTTTGACACCAGCCCTTGTCTTGAGTTTGCAGAGTCCAGCATTGTCTCAAAAGGAGTCAGGGATCTTTAAATTGTTTCCCCATATCTGATCACACAGGATACCTTTCAGCCTTAGATATTCAAATATGGAGATTGTTCCCTGTCCCAGAGTCTCCACCATTTCCTCATATGTTACAAATTCCCCGTCTCTAAACAGTTGGCCCACCCATTCCATTCCTATATCAGACCAGGCCTGCACATGTTTTAATCCCCTGTTGCACAACCCAAGTGTAGGACCCCATAGCGAGGTGAACGGGGAGGGCCACATTGTCAAGTGGTTGGATTGAGACCCCTCTTTCCAGATGGACCAGAGCGCCCCTAGCGTCGGGTCGTCCAGTAACTTTTTGGGGATTGTTTTTTGTGGAGTCCAGAGCAGGTCCTGTACCTTAAGGGGGTGAGCATCCATGTTCTCTAGGTATGTCCTATAGGTGTCCTTCCCTTCCTTCATATGTTCTAGGAGGACTCTTAATTGAGCTCATAAAAATAAAGGCAGAGGTCTGGTAGCCTGAAACCCCCCTCCTCCCTAGGTAGGGTGAGGACAGTTCTCTTGGTCCTCAGAGTTTTACCCTGCCAGATAAGTTCTTGCACTGCTTTCTGGAGGTCTCGGAAGATCTGATCGGGATATTTGTGGGCAGGGCCATGAAGATGTAGAGTAATCTCGGCAGGACATTCATTTTTACCGCCGTCATACGTCAATACCATGACAAGATCATAGTACCCCACCTTTTCATATCCAACTTGATTTACGTCATAGCGGGTTCATAATTGGCTGAGCTTAACCTAGAGAGGTCCCTGGTAAGGAGGATGCCCAGATAACAGATGGCCTCCCGCACTACACTAATCCCCTCAAACCTATCCAGTGAGTTCAGCAATGGGTCCTAAACCCGGATAGGGAGCAGCATTGATTTTGATATGTTTATTTTAAACCCAGAGAATTGCCCAAAATATTCTATTTAAGACAGGAGGGGGGGAGGGGTGATCGTCGTGGGTCCACCACGTAAGCCAGAATATCATCTGCTAAAAGTGAGAGCTTAAATTCCACCTCCCACCTTTTCATTCCCCAGATTCCTTAGTGACTCCTTACTTCTATCGTAAGGGGTTCCATTGTGAGTGCATATATCATGGAGGAGAGAGGACACCTTTGTCTCGTGCCGAACGAGGCCGATATCTCTCCATTTCTAGGCGTCAGGCCCTATACAATGCAGCCACCCAATTTCTGATGTTTTCCCTAAAGCCCATCTTTTGGAGGAGTCGTGTCATGTACCTCCATTCGACTCTGTCAAATGCTTTCTCGAGTCTATTGAGAGTAGGCTCGCGTTCAGGTCTGCATCCTGAGCGAAATGGATCAAATCTAATGTTTTTTTAATATTATCTGCTCCCTGGAATCCCCTTATAAAGCTCACCTGGTCCCCAAGAACCAACGTTGGCATAATCCCCTCCATCATTTTCCCAACCACCTTTGCCAGAATTTTGATATCTATATTGAAGAGCGATATCGGCTGGTAGGAGGAGCATTCAGTCGGATGTCTTCCCTCCTTTGGCAAAACTATTATGGCCCCCATCATTGAATCTGGCAGGATTTCCCCCTCAAGGACCGCATTAAATGCTTTCACCAAGTGTGGCGCCAGGGTGGAATGGTACATTTTATAAAATGTCACTGAAAATCCATCCTCCCCTGGTGATGTTCCTGCGTTCAACCCCTTGATCACCTGCACTACCTCCTCCTCCATTATTGGGGCCTCCATACCTTCCGCGTCCTCCCTCATCAAGGCCGGTACCGGGATAGATTTTAGAAATTCCTCAATTTGGGCGTTGTCCCCCCTATATTCCGATAGGTATAGTTTTCTATAATATTGATGGAAGGCCTCCCCAATGCTCACTGCAGCATATCCTAATTTCCCCGGTTTGGTATGAACCGCTTTCACCATCTTACTTTTCTGGGCCTCCCTCAATTTCCATGCCAATATTTTGTCGGCCTTGTCGCCCTTTTCAAAGTATTTTTATTTTAGCATCAGAAGACTCATCTCTGTTTTGTTCAAGAGGAGTTTTTCAGTTGGAGTCTATATTCTTCCAGCTAGGATACCCGGTTTGGATCTATGGGCCTATCTGGGGACCCCCCCCGGTTGAAGCTCAGCTATTTTTTCTCTTGGGGTCTTCTCCTGGCCTTCTCCTTCATTTTTCTTTTGTGCTCCTATTTTGATCAGGACCCCCCGCATGGTTGTCTTAAAGGCGTCCCATAGCTTGTGTATACCTACTTCCCCATTGTCATTCAGCTCAAAATACTCCACTATGTTTTCTAGCACCGTTTTTGATACCACCTCATCCTTCAACAGGGTATCGTTACAATTCCAGCGCCCCCCCCAATTGCGGTTCCATCCCCCCTTTAACAAAATCCGGAACAAGTCATGATCTGACCAGGGTACAGCATCTACTCTGTGGTCTACTACATAGGGGCAGAAGGATATATCGACAAGAATATAATCGATCCTTGAGAAGGACTTGTTTATTTTATAGTAGAAGGTTTATGGGGGGTTGCCTGCCGTGAGGTCTGGGAGTGAATCTTCTAGGCCCAGATCCTGGTTGGCTTTAAGGAATCTCTGTATCATTAGGTCATCTTACGCCTGGGTGTTCTGGGGTCCAAGTCTTTTCCTGTCAGTTGCGGGGTCCAGGACCATGTTAAAATCCCCCCTGACTATCACTAAGCCTTGTGCGAAAAGTTGGAGCTTTTCCTTCACCTCCTCCCAAAACTGCACGTGGCCTTCGTTGGGGCCATACACCACTGACAGTGTCAATGGGGCACCCTGTCGGATACCCCTCACTAACAGGTATCGCCCCTTTGGGTCCGTCAACACGGCCTCCGTATAGAAGCCTACTTCCTTCGCCAATAGAATGCCCACTCCCCTTTTTTTGGTCCTGTATGAAGCGCATATGACCTCCCAGATCCCTCCTCTCCATAGGTTAGGTTCATGCACCCTCGCCCAGTGGGTCTCTTGCAAGAAGATCTGCAAAATTCCCTTTCTAACAGGAATCTTTTTGTGGGAGTATTCAAACCCCTTACGCTTAGGAAGCCCACCTCCAGCACCGGTGGACGTTCAGCCATTTTCTAGTTTAGTACTGCTGCTGGCCATTGTCCTCAAAATGTCTTCCCAATGATTGTTTCCCTGTCCTCCTCCACTTCCCCACTTTCCCACCCGCCCCCCCCATGAGTTCAACCATTTCTGGTATTTGGCCAGACAATAATGTGCCTGTCCATGCCGTGCTGCCATAAAGTTCACTCATTCCGTTGAGCTCCTCCACCCATGTGAAACAATCCCTACAGAGATCCCCTCATACTTGCTGTTCTGAGGGATCGCATTTTCAATCAAATGACGTGGTTCTTCTTCCTGCCCTCCGTAATTGTCTCGGACGTCCAACTTTTCATCCCTCCGGGCTGCTCCACCTCCTGTCTGTTGTCGGAGAGGGCATATTTAACTTATTAAATTTCCTGGAGCCCATCATTTTCCTTCTGTCTCTCGGTCTCTCTGACCGACTTGGCCCCTCAGCCGCCATCCCTGTGGGCCCACTCTGGGCTTTTGAGTCCTCCACATAATCTTGGATAGCTCCTCTTATGTCGTCTTCTGTAACCAGGGTAATTTTCTGTCCCATGTATTCGAACATCAGGGAAAAGGGATACTCCCATCTGTAACGCACACCTTTTTCCCTCAGCCACGGGGCAGTGGGTGACACATTCTCTGTTTGGCCAAGGTGTATGCAGAAAGGTCCTCAAAGATCGATATCTTTGCATTGTTGTATGAAATTTCTTGAGCCTTCCTGGCCTCCTACAGCACCTTTGTTTTTTCTGTATAATAGTGAAAACAGACCAAGGTGGACCGAGGACCTCCTGCTGTGCCCCCTGCCATGTGCGCCCGGTCAATTGTGGCTTTGGTGGTTAATTTGTTTGCAAAGAGGAGATTGATTATGTCTTTCACCACCTGACGTATGTCTCTTTCCATTTCCCCCTCCACTTTCGGAACCCCAAAAATGTGAAGGCTATTTCTCCTTTCTCGGTTCTCGAAATCATCCATTTGCCTGGCCCTTTCTTTGTCTCTTTTCTCCAAAGCCTCCAATCTCACAGCCATTTGCGTTTCCTGGGTCGAGGACGACTCTTGTTTAGTTTCCAGCTGAAGTAGTCTGTCCTCGCCCTTATCCACCCTCTAATCCATCTTTTCAATTCTCTGCGCTATATCCAACCTCATTTCCCTTATTTCCTGCAAGACTGTGGCAAAGCCCTTTTCCATTGCTGATGGATCCATCGGGACAGTTTTTGATAGGGTTTGACCCCCCTTCCGGCCCATGTTCTCCTGATCGCTTTCTGTTCTATGATAGCGATATCCCTGCAGGGCTTCCCTCCAGTCCATGTGGTCTCTCGTCTATTTTTGGGAAGTTTGGCTCAGGCTTGGGCAGTTCACGCAACTCTCCTTCTAGGCGGTGTGGATGTCAGAGGCGGGGTGTCGTTGTACGGTCCCAGCAGGGATAAGGGTGGGTTGTCTGCTGTCCCTGACAATACGATCAGGATGGGTTCTGAGGGGGGCCGACGGACCCAGGGGACCCTACCCTGGCCAAGAGAAAAACCCTGCTGCTGACCTATAAACGTCTTCAGGTCTCGGCATGACTTAATCTGAGGGTCCTGCGCAGGGTATCCACCAAAGGGGGCTGTATCTTGCTCCCAAGACTGGACTATGTCCCCTCTGATTCCTTTTGGTTCCCCTGGTTGACGTGGGAGGTTCCCGCCGGGTGGGCACTCACTGCTGGGGCCTCCCTGGGGGATCCTTTCCCTGTCCGCTGTCCGGCTTTGCTGTAGACACTGCTAGAGCTCCCTAGGGCGGACACACGCCCTGGATAAGCCCTCGGGGTCCTCCACCCTACCTGGTCTTGCTGATCAGCTGGGCACAAGGGGTATTTCTAGCTTGGATCGCCCCTCTGGTTATGGGGCCCACTTTTGTGTTCCCAGCTCTGCTGCCCTTCCTTGGGGAGGTCTCCACCTACATGTTCTTGTCGTATGGGTTGTTCTCTGTCCCCCTTTATTTTCGCCTTCCAGTGCAATCAAGGTTGTGTCTCTTAGGGTGGGTCTGCCTCTGTTCACGGGACCATGGTTTGGCTTATGGGGCTCCCCTGGATCTCTCCTGGGTTCCTGTTTCCCCATCTTGGGGGGCGACGGTCCCCCTTAAGCACCACCGGTGCACGTCAGAAGACACTGACTCCCTGGCTGGATCTTGGTGGTACCGGCTGTAATCTCCCGGATGAGCCTGCCCCCTCCTTTGGGCGACTTGGTTCAGGGACAATTATGGTACTTGAGTGGCCCCAGGTGGTGGTATCTTTGTGCCCGGGGACCTTTGAAGCTGGGATTACTGGAGTGTGGGAATGCTTCCCTCACGGGGTCACTGTTCAATGATTGTTCATGTGGGGGTGCTGTCTCACTCTCCCCCCCAATTGTCTCACTTACCAGATCTTTGTCCTGTTGCTTGCTTATGGGGCTCTGCCGCTCTTCTCCAGAGCCTCTCCTGGGTGCTGCCTGCTCAATCTACCCTCCGGATGGCCTTGTTTTCCACCCTGATGCCTCCCGGCAAAGTCCTGTGCAGGCCCCTGGAGCGTAGATCCTCTCTGTTCTGCTCACTTTATCTTCCACTATCCTATCCCCTTGTAGTAGGTGGGAGATCTTCTGGGGCTCCTCTGCTCCTCCAGAGTGGGGGTGCCTGCCCTCCCCCAGTCTCCACACCTCAGTGCAGGGTGTGTGGCCTCCTGGTGCCCCAGGGGCACCCAGACAACAGTGTCGTCCATGTCCCTGAGGGTGTGGCTCCTCTTCAGCCCGCATCCCCCCTCTAATGACAGCTAAGGCATGGCTCACTCTCAGCTGGCGCCTTCCCCTCAGTAACACATTGTGGGGTAGGGGAAGCCTGTTTCCTCGTCAGTCCCGGGCCCTCTGTGCCGCCCCTCACTTAGGACCCGGGGGGCCTGGCGGGCCCATCCACATCGTGTCTGGTGCACATACACAGGAGACACATCTCTGGGCCGCATCTCCCGTTCGCGCTCCTCCTCTCACAAAGGCAGGCCCGGATGCGGCTTGAGCAACCGTTTCGCGGGGTCGATGGGCTTCAGGATTTTGCCCTGGGGAGCCCCCAGGTCTCCACTCCAAAATCATTTTTTTGGCACTTTCGTGGGGTAACTGCAAGGGAGGGGTCATGTCCCTTAACAGCCCGGCCTCAGAGGTACACAACGCTCAAGCTGGCACTGCCTGCGCGCCCCCTGGTGGCTTCCAAATGGTTTTTTAATTGTTCCCAGCCGAGACTGCATGTAATAAATGTTTGCTTTTCTTGCTTCTCGTGCACTTTGTTGGCTCCTTGGATTTATTTTAGACTAATCAGGTTTTTGTGGCTCCCTCACATTTGCTGACGTGTGATGAGATTTTAGGCCCATCCGAGGAACTAGGAGCTCCTCTGCTGTACTTTCCTAGGTAAGCAGTACCTTCCTGCAAGAAGCAGGGTTTGCACATACGACGAGAAGTCCCACAAACACCGGGGTTGACCAAAGGATTGCCTGATCACTGGAGGTTTGGCCCTGCCCACAGATGTGCAATCCTTTTGATGGGGAGAGATGGCCTCCGTGGTCCTCGGAAGAACATACCAAACGTGAGTGCACCTATCACAGGGACAACAAATGGCAGTGTGTGTGTTTGGAGTGAGTGAGGAGTGTAAAAGGGAGTGAACCGTATGGTGTATATTCCTTTTCTTTTTTAATTTTGTGTAGAAATTGGGAAGAAGGCTCCCAAAGAGGGGAGCAGTGATATCACAGGAGTAGTTGTAGAATAAAGAAACATTAAAGTGAAATGTCCCTCCAGAGGGGAGAGAGGGCCGCATGACTTAGAAAAAGAAGTGAGAAGTCCTGTAGAAAAGAGAACTCTATGCCTCTGTCTGAGGTAAGAGGCAAGAGGAGGACAAATAAACTATTGGGAACATAAGTGGTGATCTTGGATGTGTTGAATGAATTATATATTGTGGTGTGTTTTTGATTTAAAGTAAGAATAGTTTGGTGTATGTGTGAAGAGTGGGGGAATATTTTGGATGAAGGAAGCTTTTTGGGAGGGGGATTTATTGGTGGAAGTTGTGCAGAGATGCACTTGAATGCTTTGCTTCCCTTTGTACCTTTTGTGGTAAATCAGAGGTGTGCCATAGGGGGCAATCCCTGGAAGTCTTTGTTGGAAATGATTTTTGTTTGTTGTGACAATTTATTGTTGGCCATTGTGTCATTGAGAGTTTTTGTTTAAAATGTGCTTGCTTTTTGAGCATATGTGTAAGGAGCTCCCAACATATAGGGAGAGCATTTTTAATTATCCCAATGAATAGGTGATGAGGATAGAAGGCAAAAAGTTTACTGCGTGGCCTGCAGAAGGTAAGTACAGTAGGGGAATATTTCAGAACATGTATTCTTGTTGTCAACATATAAAAGCAATACATTAAAGAAGAGACAGAGTATATTAGAATTATGGAAATTGTATGATGAACTAGATGGGGAATCGGAGAGAAGAAATCAAAAAGGGAATAAGATACCTGCTGTTCCCTGCCTCTTCCAAGGGAACACACCAGTGGGGCATAGGCTTTAATGCCTGCGCATTCGATAATCCCACCCCTTCCAGGAAAAAGCACATATTTGCCACAGGCTCCAACAACTGCACAGCCCACTGACTGCCCACATTTGGGACATATCCTGTACAGCATGCCTCGAGATATACAAATCCCCGGCATAAGCCCCAAGCAGGCTCAGAACATGAGGCATCATGGGGCACTGTAGAAAGGAACACAGTTTGAGACCCAATTATAAGGAAGATAGAAAATAAAGCATGTAGGGATCTAGTGGCAGCGACCCAGAAGAGAGAGGAGGAGCTTGAGAGGGTGACGAGGAGAAGGGTGAGGGGAGGTCTGTGCCCAATGATAAATGCGGATAGATGGACATCAGGGGAGATTCTGTTAAAAATGAATAGAAAAGTGATTACGGTTGTTAAAATAGAGACAGTGAAACTTCAATTATGATTCATAAACTTCAAAGGGCAAAGGCGAACAGGAGGAGGATGAGGAAGACTGGAGTACAGCGGAAGTGCTGAGGGAGAGAACACAATGGGGGAAAGGATTAGACCATGCCAAAGACGAAGGGTGGCAGCAAAGGGAAAAAGCAGAGCAAAAGCAAAAAACACAATTTCCCTTGATAAAGAAAGGAATAGGAAGGTCACATTATGTGCCAATGGCGGCATATGGATACAAATAATCAGATGAAGGCCTTGCCATCACTTACAGCAGGAGAGGGGAAGTTGATTTATTCCCTAGAAAAGCAGACAGCAGGAGTGACGCTAGCAGTTGGACACATGAAAAGATTCCTCGCTTCTATATCAGGAGAGCAAACAAACACAATATGGAAGAAAGCAGGGTATCAATCAGAGACTGACATACATGATGGGGCACCATTTAATAATTGCTGATCCCATGTCTGGGATGCCATAAGAAGAGCATACCCGGATAAACCTGACAATGGATCAACCATGGCCCGCGCAATGAGGCAAGATGAAGACACTGCATTGTATATTCATTCAATTCAGGAGATGTGGCGAGAAGAGACAGGGGAAGCTTGGGATTAGAGTATACCAATATTTTATCATATGTTATGCAGAGGTCTTCCAGCAGAAGTACAGGTAGACCTGGACAGAATAGTGGGCATTGAAGCGAAAGTATTGTTCGAGATACAATCGCATATAATGCATTATTGTAAGCAGAAGTGCAAGAAAAAAACTTGAGAAAGAAGAACAAGCACAGCAAGCAGATGCAAATATAGTACAGAATAAGTTAGCAAAAGTAAGCATGGAAGGTGCGTTAGTTACCAACACCACAGATAGGCAACAAGAACAAGAATCACAGCAAGAATGGGCATGAGGATCAGGTGGTGGTAGAAGGGACATGAGTGTGCTCCAGGGGACAAGAAGTAACTCACAGAGAGGACGGGCAAGAGGGTTTGGAGGACTAAGACCACAATTTGCATGGGCGTGTTGGTCATGTCGGAAAATGGAACACATATCTATATATCTATCTAAAAAATGTTTATATTGCGCCACTCGCCCGAAGCCCTCAGGGCGCTAACATGACACACAGACATGAAACATAAAGCAGAAAGAGTGTGAATGGACACACACAAGAAGATGGATGTAAACCTCATCAAAGCCTATGTTCATAGTACGAGATTGCCGAAGTATTCCCCCTTCCCCCCCACCAATGTTCCTTTTATGACCCATCATAAAATATGCCAGCATATGCTCCTGGGATTCAATATGCTCCGGTCACGCAGCAGCACCTGGACCCATGTATGCCCCAGTATACACACAACCACAGAATCTAGGTCCAATTCAAGTAACACCCCCACACAGATATGGCTCATACAATATCAAACTCCAAACGTTATTCAGAATGTCACACAGCAAGTGCCCGCCCAAGCTACCACACCACCATGGGAACAGAAGGCAATGCAGTGACACATTACACTAGAGCAAGTGTCCTGTGAGGCAATCCTTTCCCCAGGGATGAAAATGTACCCACAATGGGCCAGCCCATATTGAGCCCTGACCAGTCCAGTTATTTCAATCACCCCAGGCCCAGAAATGGATCCTAAGGTGGGAGTGAATATCGGTGACAGGATGTTCAACTTCATGGTGGATAGAGGAGACACCATGCCCTGAATAAAGGCAAGGGGGTTTTGTTAACCAACAGGAGTATGGACACACAGGGATTCTCTGGGGCTATTACTATGGTTCCATTCACAGAAGTCGTACCTATCACTGTAGGGACAAAGGAAGTGTTTGCACCATTACTATACAGCACAGAGACACCAGTAAACCTGTTGGGAAGAGACCTCTTGAGAGAAAATTGAATATGCCCATCTCAATTACAGAACAAGGAATAGTGTGCTCTATGCCAGGCATTCATTATACTAGAGTAGCAGCAGTAGTCCAAGTACTATATAGCGCCAGCACAGTTCAAGCACTACCACTGCACAAACAAATGTTTATGTATGCAGTGACCGTCCTCATAGGATGGCTCCCTGGGATGCAAAAATCGACCTGCCCACACAGTTTTTGTTTTGACCAGCGGTCCCACAAGAGAGATCGCTAGGAACAATGTTTACCCTACACATAGAAGCAGTGATCACCGGAAAAGACACAATCATTCTAACAGGCACAGATGAAGAGGAAATAGAATAGCGCATAATACTCACTTCCAGCACCGCGAAATCCAGAACAGGTAAGGATGCGCTCCGACTGGGGTGACTGCTAGGGCCAAGTAAGAAGCACTGCAGGCGATGGTATTGCTGGAGTGAGGCAAGATGTGCTGCAGGCAATGGTATTGCTGGAGTCAGGTAAAATACACTGCAGGTGATGGTATTGTGGAGTCAGGTAAAATGCGGGTTGGGCGATGGAATTGCTGGAATCAGGTAAGATGAGCTTCAGGCAATGGTATTGCTGGAATCAGGTAAGATGCACTTCAGGCGATGGTATTACTGGAATCAGGTAAGAAGCGCTTCAGGCGGCAGTGAGCGTTATGCTGCTTGAGCAGACTCACGCAAAGCGCTGGCATGCGGGCGGGGCAGGCTTAAACAGCCTGGTCCCAGCCATGCCCCTATGTTCTGTTTTGTGGCTCCACACTGCCACTCCCAGAAGATGATGGATGTGTAGCCCAATGCATTACTATGGCCACACCCAGCCTGGATGCACGTGGGGCCCTTCAGGGAATTAAATAGCACGTGCACTAGAAATAAAGTGTGCAGAGCACACTTTCACATGAAAGTTGGCCTGGCCCAACTGGACCCTTTAAGTGATGGAGCTTGTGGTCTGTGATCTGTGGCCATGACAGCACTCCCCTTCAAGGCCCCTCTCACGGGCATTCTTTCTCCCAGTCCTGGTTTGGTGCGGTTGTTATGATGGAATTGTCTCATTAGTCGTGGGGCATATATGAATTCACTAGGCTCCAATGTACAGTCTTGAGGTCCATAACCTTTTCAGTCTATAAGGTACTACTGTTTAGAACATGCTATCTTGGAATCCAGAATGGTTTTGACTTCGTATTCCGGTTCCCCTCCTATGATGTCGGGCTTGGGTGGTGCTTCAATCCAAGTATCAGGCTTAATTCGTTTTAAGAGAGAGACATGGAATACCGGATGGATCCGCATGTTAGCTGGTAAATCCAATTTCTTGGCAGCAGGGTTAATGATGGCATTGATGGGATAAGGTCCTAGGTGCCTCGGATGGAAGGCTCGGGGTATCTTCAAGGGAATGTTCTTGGACGCTAACCAAACCTTATCCCAGACTTGATAATGCGGAGCCTCCCTTCGATGTCGGTCTGCACATTTCATCTGTTGATCTTTGGCTCTGACCAGATTTTCTGCTGCCTCTTTAAGGGTTCGAGTGATAGTATTGTGCAATGTTGTAACTGCTGCAATTTTCAATTTGTCAAGTGAAGCAAAAGTGGACATTTGAGGATGCCGACCTTGCACTGTGTAGAATGGGGTCTGTCAGGTGCTAGTGTGGACGGAGTTATTGTAGGCAAATTCGGACAACCAGAGGATATTTTTCCAGGACTCCTCAGTTTGTTGCAACATACACCTCAGGTATTGCTCTAAGGTCTGGTTGGTTCTTTCAGTTTGGCCATCGGTTTGGGGATGATGACTCATGGATAACCGGAGGTCAATCTTGGCTATTTTGCAGCATCTCCTCTAGAGAGCTGAGATGAATTGAGTTCCGCGATCTGAAATTAATACCGATGGGAAACCATCTAACTTGACAATTTGCTCCAAAAACACAGTGGCAAGGGCGGAAGCAGTGGGAAGCTCCTTCAATGGAATAAAATGGGCCATCTTGGAGAATAAGTCTACAATAACCAGGATCGTGTTAAATCCGTTGCAGGAAGGAAGATCGGTGATAAAGTCTATAGACAGCGTATGCCATGGTGCTGGTGGTACAGTCAAGGGTCGTTGTAACACTGCAGGATTAACTTCAGAGATTTGTTTCGTGCGCAGGCACCACAGCTTGCAATGAATTGGACAATGTCTCTTCTCCATGTTGGCCACCAATAGCTCTTTTGAATTTTGGCCCGAGTCTTGGCAATCCCAGGATGTCCTTCCACTTATGATTCATGGTAATTTGCTATTATCTGAGCTTGCAATTTCTTGTCCTGAATATATAGTCTTCCTCGAAAATAGGGTAGATCATCCTTGATGGAGTATTGGTCTCCTCTAGCTAACCACTCCTGTTGTGCAGTTTAGTTCATCCAAGATCGGAGATCGTTTTTTAAGTCCTCCCAACATGTGGTTGTGGCGATTTGGTTCTGGATCCGCTCTTCGGGAATAATGGCCACAGGCTCAGATGTTGCAAAAGCTTCTTTGTCCTCACCCATGTGTGATAGGGCGTTCGCTTTCCCATTGCGCACTCCAGGTTTGTAAGTAATGACAAAATCGTATTCTGCAAAGAAAAGAGCCCAGCGGAGCTGGCGTGAAGATTGGGCCCTGGTTGTTTTCAAGTATTGCAGATTACGGTGATCTGTGATAACCGTGACCGTGTCTTGCTCCTAGAAGATAGTGTCTCCATGTTTTGAAGGTTCCTTTGATTGCTAACAGTTCCTTGTCAGTGATTGCATAGTTTAATCCTGGCGCAGAAAACTTACGGGGCCAAAATGCTATGGGATGTAGTTGCCCCGTGTCCGAGTCTCTTTGTGACAATACTGCTCCCATGGCTATATAGGAAGCGTCTGTTTCGAACTCATATGGCAGGTCGGGTCGGGGGTGCCGAAGAACTGGCGCTGAGGTGAAGGCAAGTTTCAGCTCCTGGAAAGCATTTTCTGCCTTGGGGGACCAGAGAAACTTCTTATTTTTTCTCAGAAGGGAGGTGATTGGATGGACTATTTGTGAGAACCTGGGGATAAACTGTTGATAAAAGTTGGCAAATCCGAGCACACTTTGTACTCCTTTTGTGGATGTTGGTGACGGCCACTGAGGATAGCATCCACCTTGCATGTGTCCATGTGAACCCCTCATGGGGTAAGCATGAAGCCCAAAAATTCAACTTCCGTGACATGGAAGAAGCATTTTTCCAATTTGGCAAACAGCCGGTGCTGACAAAGCTTTCCAGAACTGCTCTAACGTGGCCAACGTGATCCTCCCTGGACTTAGAGTAAATAACAATTCATGACGCACATCGTTCATGAAGAATTGGAACGCCGCTGGGGCATTACATAATCCAAAGGGCATGATCTGATATTCGAAAAGTCCATATTTGGTTCGAAATGCCATCTTCCACTTGTCTCCTTTTTTAACTCTCACAAGATGGTAGGCTCCTCATAGATCCAGTTTTGTGTAGATTTGAGCATTCTTCACTTGATCTAGCAGCTCTGGGATGAGTGGCAGGGGGATCTGTTCTTTAATCTATACAAGTTGCCCTCTTTCTTTGGTATGAAAAAAAGAGCCAAGGAGGCAGGGGACTTAGACGGGAAGATGAAACCGTTAGCTAGGTACTGATCCAGGCTGGTTTTCTTGCTCTTTTAGAGCGTAGATTTGACTGCAGGGAATTTGTGCTCCAGACACCAGATCAATCTGGCAGTCGTAAGGTCTGTGTGGAGGCAGCGTGGTAATCCAGATATTCAGGGGTCATGGAACCAGAGAACCCCAATATAGATTTTATTTGGAGCTCCTTGCTCTTCACTACTTTGTGGTAGCAGATGTTAGCGTATTCTTGAGGAAAGGTCAGCACTCGTGTTCGCCAGTCGATCCTAGGGTTGTGGGTTTCCAGCCACGGCATTCCTAAGATCATCTGGAACTGCAGAGCTCCAATAATATCGAAAGAGATGTCTTCCCGATGACCATCCTGACACATCAGCATGACTTTATCGGTATGTTGCGTCACTGGGCCAGATCATAACTGAGAACCATCCACCACTGTGATGTTTACCGATTTGAGCTTTTGCTGGAGAGGAAGGCCTATTTGTGCAGACAGATCTTGATCAATATCATTTCCCACCACTCCACTATCGATATATGCCTCGAAGGCATGTACCTTTGTCGGTTGTTTATGGTTGTCCAAAAGTACCGGGATGACCAGGTGTGAGGTCTGTACCGATTCCTTCTTTTCGCTCGACAAGTGGACACCTACGCTTGTCGGGCGTTGGAGTTTTCCAGGTTTTGTTATTTTTCTTCGTTACCATTGTTTGTTGCACCTACTATCCTTTTGGGGGGTTTGACTAGGCATTCCCGAAGGAAATGTCCTGCTTTTCCACAGTTTAAACAGAGTTGTTGTTGTCTCCTCTTTTCTCTCTTCGCCTTGGAGATAGGAGCCCATAATTCCCCGATCTGCATGGTTTCGGTTGGATCGTGCCTTTTGATTGGATTGTCCCGGGGTCACATATAGGCCGACCTCCCTTCAGTTCTTGTGCGATCCATTTTGCGATTCTGAAACCTGTGGTCAATTTGTACCGTCAGATTGATGTACTCTGCACAACCTTCAGGAGGATTGACCACTTGGGCTAGCACATCCTTTAGTTCCCCACGCAATCCCAGATAAAAGAGTGTGGTCCTCTTCTCTTTTGGCCAGTTGTTCTGTGCTGCGAGATGAATAAAGATGGCAATATAAGTCAGCAAATCTTGGTTTCCCAGCCTAAGGGACAATAGTTTGTTATCCAGGGCTTGTCCTTGGGTGTGCCTAGTAAACAACTTTTCCATTTCCCGTTGGCATTTTCCAAAATTTTGGAGTAGAGGATCATCCTGGTTTACTAATGGTATCGACCTGTCTGCTGCACTGCCTCCTAAATATGAAAGAACAAAGGCGACTCTTGCGCTATCGTTGGGAACGGCTCCAGGTTGGCACAGAAAGTGAAGATGACATTGGTTCATGAATATAGCATACTTATTTGGATCACCGGTAAAACGTTCAGGCAGGGCCAGTGGCACTGCCCCTGGAAGTACCACTTGAACTGGTGCCGATGGCTGCAGCATAGGAGGCTGTGCAATCCCTGGTAATGGAACCTGACCTGCGTGTGTCTGAAGCATCTGTCTTGACAAGTCATCAGTTTGTTCTCGGGCTACAATTAGGTACCTTCGCAAGGCATTGGTTTCTTGTCTGGAGGTATGAACTTTGGCCTGCAGGTTCCCCAGTAGTTGGGCCAACTGGTCAGTTTCTAAGGTCTCCACAACAACCAGGCAGAGATTCAGAGAGGCTTTGTATTCTGTTACGCTCACTTGGTCTCTGCGGAGAAGGTGGGGCACGGTTGCAGCCCACCATGGAACTGGCTGCCCTGGGTCAGGCTTCTTCCCCTGTTCCTGCATTGTGGACTGCTCTGGTTGTTGATACTGCCCCTGTGAGGAGATGAGAGGTTGTGAGAATGCAGTGATATGGCCGTAGTTTCCATCAAACCCTTCATCCCAGAATGCGGTGAGCATGCGTTTACCCATATAGTCTCACCTGTTTATTTATGAGGGTGAGCTCTCCCTCCTGCTTCTCAAGTGCAGGGGCGCTTTAAATGGACCTAGTTCCTTCACTGGTCCATGTGCGTGGCAGCCCAGACAAACTGTGACTGATCCACTTCTAAGGTAAGTGTTCTTCAACAATGATTATTGTCCGTATTCCTTTGCAATGTCTATTTTCCCATGATTATTGTTCGTATCCCCTTGTAATGTCTTTCCTTCTCCTCAATAGGTGATGAGAGGCCCAGCGGAGTTGCTATGCTGGAAGTGAACCCCAATGGAGTCCTGAGTAGTTTACAATGTCCCAAATAGATGGTAATTTTGGTTCTATGGTCAGCGCGAGGATTGTGGCGCGACCTTAGTGTAATTTCTTTATGTCGTTTCTAACCTTATTTGCCCTTTTCTCCTGCAGGTGTGGCCTGGCGAAGTCAGATGGGGAGCAGCTATCCAAAGATCTGCCAGCGGGTGATGGATGGCTGGAACCGCTAGAAAGTTGGCCGAGATGAGCTCCCGCGTAAGTGTTGGAAATCCGGAACAGGTAATGATGCGCTCTGACTGTAGTGACTGCTAGGGCCAGGTAAGAAGCGCTGCAGGTTATGGTATTGCTGGAGTCAGGTAAGGTGTGCTGTATGTGATGGTATTGCTGGAGTCAGGTAAGAAGCCCTGCAAGCGATGGTATTGCTAGAGTTAGGTAACATGCGCGTTCAGCAATGGTATTGCTGGAATCAGGTATGATGCGCTTCTGACGATGGTTTTGCTGGAATCAGGTAAAATGCGCTTCAGACGATGGTATCACAGGAGTCAGGTAAGATGTGCTGCAGGCGATGGTATTGCTGGAGTCACATAAGATGCGCTTCCAGCGATGGCATTGCTGAAATCAGGTAAGATGCGCTTTTGGCGATGGTATTGCTGGAATCAGGTAAGAATCGCTTCAGGCGGTGGTGTGCATTACGCTGCTTGAGCAGACTAACGTGAAGCGCTGGCATGCGGGCGGGGCAGGCTTGAATAGCCTGGTCCCAGCCACACCCGTTTGCTCTGCTTTGTGGCTCTACACTGCCACTCACAGAAGATGCTGAACGTGTAGCCCAATGCATTCCTATGGCCACACCCGGCCTGGATGCACATGGGGTCCTGCAGGGAATTAAATAGCATGTGCACTAGAAATAAAGTGTGCAGAGCTTGTGGTCCGTGCTCCGTTGCCATGACAAACTTACTGCAAGAACAAGGGATACCACTTCTCTTGGCAAGATGAAAACACCCCGACAGACGAGGCAGAGATAAAAGCAAAAAAATGCTAAGGATTGAACACCTAATCGGCCCACCAGGAACAATTTTGTCACAACCCCAGATCCAGAGTATTACCTTGAATGGTATGTATTTCCCACAATAGACAGAAGTTGTAGATTCCTATGATGCAGTCAACGGGATTATGAAAAAGGGGAGGACATTTGAGAAATACCACCAAGATATGTGTTTCCAAAGGTGTGTATGATAGGGTGAGAGAACAAGAACTGAGGGGCAAAGAGTTTATGAAAGAGTTTGTTTTGGAGGAAATGCAAGGGGGGAACGCTGGCATGAACATCCAATGCCCCAAGCATGAGAGAAGGTATAAGCTAAGTAAATCTCTCTGGCACAAGACATGATCTACACAGAAGGCCAGCCATTGAGCCACTTTGCATGATATATAGGCCTCATCTGAAGCTGAAAATGAGACGGATGAATTTCGGAGAGCAGTCAATGAAGAAATACAGATTAGAAACTCAAAGCATTTAACATATTGAGAGTGTGCAGCATGTAGAGTAGTGTAGGAGGTGACCAGTATGCTGCAGTAAACTAGAAACAAGGTAAACTCCTAAGCAAAGGAAGGAGACGTATGGCACCTCCTATAGTTGAAAGGTATAGAAGTATAATAGGCAACGTTCATAGAAAATAGTAAGGAACATATGAATCCACATTTGCGAGCCAGCATGAAGCAGCTGGAGTTTGTGCCATTATAAAATAAAAAGCATGTTGAAAGCAGTCCTTTACAGTAGTTAGAAAATTAGGCCAAAGAGAAACGTTCACGTTTCTAGTGGTAAAATGCACTTCATTTCCGGTTATCTCAGACGCTGCAAGAGACAAGGTCAGTACACTAGAGGAAAGATGTGACAAGCAATGCAGCGATTGGCTAAGAGCAGAGGGGGAGCAGGTCCCCAAGCTCTAAACTAAAATAGCAATGTTCTTATATATCACTTAAAACTAGCACGATGAAGGGCACAGTTAGGTGAGAGCGAGGTAGTGTGCTTAGAGGTGCACCAGTCAACGTTGATTAGGCAGAAGGAACACACTTCCTTCTGCTGGAAAATTGCCACTTAGATTGAAGCTGAAAATACAAAGCAACAAGGGACTTTGCCAAATATAGGCAACGGATACCTGTTCAAGTACAAGGAATAAAGTATAGTATCATGGAAGGGTGGGGAGAAATGAGTGACCCCACTGCCCCACAACCAATGATATATATAAAATCTAAAATGGACACACACTCAAATACATACATGTCCACATGTAGATGCAGAATACAGATTGGCAAACGGTCTTGGAGCAAAGGGCCAAGAAATAAACCTTAAGAAGTCTTGCAGTCCCAGCATGGGAAAGGAAGTAAATTTACTAAAAGGTGAAAAGAAAATTCTGAAGAGAAGTTGCAATATTAACTGTCATTTTGTAGAGTCACAAGGCAGAGAACGGTCAGATGGTGCCAACATTTTGATGCCACACTGTCTACACCTCACAAAATGATTGGTCAATTAAGAGGGCAGAAACTCAACATGAAACAATCGAGGTCGGACAGCCTATGAGAAACTGATGTTTATCTTCACAAATGTTAGAATGTGCATCAATCAATTCGGAATGGAGAAGCTGGATAACCTGATGGTTAGGTCATTATCAGGAGTACGTTATTTGATTGGTCTGTTAAAACTGATATAATACTGTTTCTGTCCTCATTGTATATGTTGGCCTATGCCCAGTCGCTTTTCAAGGAAATCCGTATTTCAAGGTTGCGACCTTAAGTGAATCAAGCCTCCATTTTAGGTTAAAGCTGCCATTTAGTTTATCGTGCAAAGTCACCCTGTGGCCTAAAATGGCCGACCTATGTTCTCTTGTTCTTGTTTTAACCTCTTCAACCTCTGTAGGAGAGTTAATGTCCAACTTGCCTGCAGGCTACATGTTAGGGTCATGTAGACCTTGTCCTTTGTTGACCTCGGGATCAGGGGATTACTTGAATCGGCGCTGTTAACCTACAAGTATACAGGAACAATAACGCTATCTAAACACGACATGCAAAACATCTGTTTGACCTGTATTAAAGGAATGTGTGAAGAGTGTAAAGTTAAACCCAGAGAATAATAGTGTTTGTTGGCAAATGTATTAAAAAGTATAGCGCATGCATGAGATATGTAAATTAGGAACGAACCTGGCACGACCCTAGCCCAGTACATGATTAACTTGTAGGAGGCTGGACATTGTTATGAAGAAATTGTATAAATACGCTGATGTCCACCTAGCAATTCCTGTTCACTGCTCACATTGAACCCTGCTGGTGTTCTCTGTGATGTATTGACGGCCAAATAGCTATTTGTGTACTTTGTTTTGTAAAACTGTACAGTATTGCAAAAAAGATTCTGGGAATCTTTACAAGCCCGTGTCGGTGTATTTCTCTTTGCATGGTGTAAAAGCCTTAATATTGTATTTTCTGATTCCACAGGTCAAGAGGAATAGGATTGGCCAATATGGCTAGTTATTGTATAGATGTATGTATATTTATCATATGCCGCTTGCATTGGACTTACTGTGCAACCATCTGTAAAGAAAGAGTGCATATTTATAGTTCAAGTGTTGCTTGTTGCTCACACATGGTCAGGAAAATAACAAATTGAAGGATTATTTGTGCGGTTTGTGTAGTCTACATGTGAAGGTGACATGTTATTGATTATTTACTAGTGACTAATACTCTTTAGAGATTATTCACAAGTGACTGGGGTAACTCTCAAACAAGATAGATTTTAGATGAGCAGTCTGCAACCACAATTCTCACCCAATCTAGTTGAACCTACAGTTCAATGGGAAATTTAGAAAGAGGATTTTCAAGACTATTTCCTGGTAATCCAAGGGCCTGCATATGGCATGGAATGGCGTAAGGCACACCTGATGCATAGCCTGATTCTGAAGGGAGAAGGATCCTAATGAGCTTACCAGAATCAACTCCATCTCCACGAGCAGAGGTGAAGGAGAAGCGTCAAGTGAGGCTGTGCCTAATTCACATGACTCAATCCTTAAAGAAATGGACAATCATGTTGAGAAGAAGCATAGCAGTATATTATCAAGATACCATGTTGGCACCAGGGAACAGGCCAGGTGAGAGACTATAGAACATTTCATCATGGGGCTGAGAGAGCTGGCAAAGAAACACAATGTTGTTTCTTCTCATAATAGAAGATTGAGGGACCAATTCATGCTCAAGGTGAGGGAATATACAAGAGGAGCATGTCAGGGGGTTTGGGGGCTAAGGTGTTTAGCACGCTTGACTTGACCTTGGTGTATCATCAGGTAAATCTCCACACAGAACGGAGAGACTTTCTCAGCTTTATCACTCATACAGGTACATGCAGATTTAAACAGATTCCATTTGTGCTGGTGTCTGGTGCTTCTTTTTTCCAAATGGTAATGCACAATGTGTTGAAAGGCATGAGGGCAGTGTTGCACTTTTAGGATGGCATTTTTATTCCGTGAAACAGTATTGAGATGCATGATCAGAGGCTTACCAACCTTTTGAGGGAACATAGCAGGTGTGGACTGACATTGCAAAATGCAGTGTTGCTTCAGATTGATAGCAATACATTATCTTGGACATATGTTGAGTGAAGAAGGAGTAGAGCTTAGAAAGGAATGTGTTCAGGCTATAATAGTATTGGAATAACTAAAATATAGACACGGAGTGATGTCTTTTTTAACAGTGGTGGAGTATTATTCCGTAATGGCTAGGCAGTTTGCAGAAAAATGTAAGAACATTAGAAAACTCTGTAAGAAGCATGTGGCGTTTAACTGTGATGCAGATTGTGAAAAAGACTTTACTGAGATTAAGAATGCTATATCTAATGTTCTAGCCTCAGCTAGTTTTAACACAGCATGGGGTTTGTGTATTATGACAGATGCCAGTGACAATGGATTGTGTGCCGTGTTGATGCAGAATCAGAATGGTGTAGAAAGGGTAGTGGTTTTTGCATCATGGGTAGTTAGAGGAGCAGACATATGCTACTCAGTAATAGAAAAGCACTGTCTGGGTTGTTGTAAGGGTCCAGATACAAGGTCCTTCAGGGGGTGCATGTGCCAGTTACTCAAGTAATGTGGTGACATAAGGCCTGCTTACCCCCTCACTCACTCTTCCACACCGTGGGGCGAGGGCAGGAGCCCCCCCAGCACCCCAGCCCAGCGGCGAAACCACGAGACGACGAGGAGCACGGACAGGGCCTGCCTGACCCTGTCCCCACACGCCGCCTGACCCACGCATGCCGGGCGCAGCGCGGCCTGAAACCGAGGCTGAGCCTCGCTAAAATCAGCTGTAACCGCCGGTAGGCGGATCACGCCGGCGGCCAGCGCAAAGGCCACTCTAAGGCCTGTTGAGGCCTGCTTACCCCCTCACTCACTCTTCCACACCGTGGGGCGAGGGCAGGAGCCCCCCCAGCACCCCAGCCCAGCGGCGAAACCACGAGACGACGAGGAGCACGGACAGGGCCTGCCTGACCCTGTCCCCACACGCCGCCTGACCCACGCATGCCGGGCGCAGCGCGGCCTGAAACCGAGGCTGAGCCTCGCTAAAATCAGCTGTAACCGCCGGCAGGCGGATCACGCCGGCGGCCAGCGCAAAGGCCACTCTAAGGCCTGTTGAGGCCTGCTTACCCCCTCACTCACTCTTCCACACCGTGGGGCGAGGGCAGGAGCCCCCCCAGCACCCCAGCCCAGCGGCGAAACCACGAGACGACGAGGAGCACGGACAGGGCCTGCCTGACCCTGTCCCCACACGCCGCCTGACCCACGCATGCCGGGCGCAGCGCGGCCTGAAACCGAGGCTGAGCCTCGCTAAAATCAGCTGTAACCGCCGGCAGGCGGATCACGCCGGCGGCCAGCGCAAAGGCCACTCTAAGGCCTGTTGAGGGCCTGTTGAGGGCCTGTTGAGGGCCTGTTGAGGGCCTGTTTGGAGCATCAGGAGCCAGGGGCCACAAACTCTGCCCGTGCTGCTCCAGGTGGAGTGCATAGTCGAGCTTAGAGCCAGGACCCCTTGCCGTCCACCTACAGGGTAAGCATACTGCCCCCCTCCTCCACTATCCACTCCCGACCCTCGAGCTAGAGCCCTGACCTAGCACCTCCTAACATTGCTACGCCCAAGGTCCCACATGCACCGTTGTGCTTCTGAACTGCAACAAAATACTTAATGCACAATCCATAGCCAACCAACCATGCTCTTGCCTTGCTCTGCAATATGCTGCCATCTGACAATAGCACCGTTACCACGGTCGCCCAGCGACCACTGTAATACTGTGTAGTCTCTGTGTTGTGCCCGATGGTCATATCTAGACCACACTACTGTGTTGTGCCTTATGGTCGCATAGTGACCACACTACTGTGTTGTGCCTTATGGTCATATCTAGACCACACTACTGTGTTGTGCCTTATGGTCGCATAGTGACCACACTACTGTGTTGTGCCTTATGGTCGTATCTAGACCACACTATTGTGTTGTGCCTTATGGTCGTATCTAGACCACACTACTGTGTTGTGCCTTATGGTCGTATCTAGACCACACTATTGTGTTGTGCCTTATGGTCGTATCTAGACCACACTACTGTGTTGTGCCTTATGGTCGTATCTAGACCACACTACTGTGTTGTGCCTTATGGTCGTATCTAGACCACACTACTGTGTTGTGCCTTATGGTCGCATAGTGACCACACTACTGTGTTGTGCCTTATGGTCGTATCTAGACCACACTACTGTGTTGTGCCTTATGGTCGTATCTAGACCACACTATTGTGTTGTGCCTTATGGTCGTATCTAGACCACACTACTGTGTTGTGCCTTATGGTCGTATCTAGACCACACTATTGTGTTGTGCCTTATGGTCGTATCTAGACCACACTACTGTGTTGTGCCTTATGGTCGTATCTAGACCACACTACTGTGTTGTGCCTTATGGTCGTATCTAGACCACACTACTGTGTTGTGCCTTATGGTCGCATAGTGACCACACTACTGTGTTGTGCCTTATGGTCGTATCTAGACCACACTACTGTGTTGTGCCTTATGGTCGTATCTAGACCACACTACTGTGTTGTGCCTTATGGTCGCATAGTGACCACACTACTGTGTTGTGCCTTATGGTCATATCTAGACCACACTATTGTGTTGTGCCTTATGGTCGTATCTAGACCACACTATTGTGTTGTGCCTTATGGTCGCATACTGTGCCCTGATTTTGCTGCCCACATTGCATTCTGTTTCTAGTTGTGCCATGTTGAACGATACCCTCGCCATGCCTCAACAATCCACCAGCTCACCAGCTGCCCCACTGGCATTCCTCTCCAACATTCCTCCCACCTACTTCCTACCATCATTCTTCACTGAAAGCATCCCCACAGCACGTCATCCTCCACCCAGCATAACTTCCTACACCAGACCCATCCACACCAGGAACCAACTCCTAGGTCTCCGTTCTAGATACCCCAGACTCACCCACCAAGCACCTCCCACCACTCTTAACACGCCTAACACGCCATCCCTTACAGTCAAAACACCCTTACCTAAACCCACCATGCCGCACCCCATCCCGGCGACACCACTCAACACCACCCCTACCTCGGCCCAACACACACACAACCTACAGTGTGCCCTCATAAACGCCAGATCCATCCCTGCCCATGCCATTGAAATTCACGAACTCCTAATTAGCTTGGACCTCGACATCTTAGCCATCACCGAGACATGGCTGCACAGCGCTGCAGGGCCAGCCCTCAACCTTACTATCCCACAGGGGTACGCCATTATCCGGCAAGACCGCCTCTCCTCAGTAGGTGGTGGGGTAGCATTCATCCTGAAAGATCACCTCGAGGCCAGACAAATCACCTCCAATCTAGGTGACAACATAGACTCTCTAGCTATAAAAATTGCCCTCTCCCCTAACTCCACCATCACCTTCAACCTAGTCTACCGCCCGCCCGGCCCCCTAACAGAGTTCCATGAGAACCTTGTACACCGCCTAACAGAAAACCTAAAACTCACCTCCAAAAGCATCCTTCTAGGTGACCTTAACCTGGGGTATAACGATAAAAAGGACAAGCCTGCTAAATCTCTTGCACTAGCCTTAAAAGAACTAGGCTTCGACCAAAAAATAACCTCACCCACACACAACAAAGGCCGTATCCTGGACTGGATAGCTGACCACAACTGTCACGTCGACATTAGCTCCATCACCCCGACTCCTTGGTCAGATCACCACCTCATTCACTTCTTTATTCCCGCTGTATCTAACACAAACAAACCTAACCCCATCCCCCCAGCACTGGCAAGATGTGTAAAAAATCTCACTAAAGATAAAATTACACCCCACCTTCACATCCTCTCCACAGACCTCAAGTCATCTGACCCGTCAGAATTAGCAGATATCTACAAGAGCACCATAAGCACCGCCATTGACGCCATTGCCCCCTTGCAGACCAAAAAAGCCAAAACTATCAAACACTCAAATACCTGGTTCTCCACTGAACTCAAAGAACTCCGCTCACAGAAAAGAAAAGCTCTAAACTCCTGGCAGAAATCGCCTTCCCCAGCCACCCTATCCTCCTACAAAAAAATCACTGCCCAATACAAAAAAGCCATAATCACAGCTAAATCAGTCTCTTATAATGATAGAATTGCTAATGCAAGCTCCGAATCCAAAGAACTCTTCGCCATTTTCAACGAACTCACCACACCGGCCACCAAATCACAAGACATTGTTAAAGACCAAATCTGGTGCAACTCCATACAATCTGCCTTGTTAAATAAAATTGAACTCCTACAAACAAAAATTAAGGAGCACCACAAAAACCTATCACTGCACCTCAAATCTCCCACCACCACGAGCCACATGCCCACCCCTAGTTCGGGAACCACATCCACCAAAGCCCCCACTACCCCGTTCAAATTCAGGGAAGTCACAGAACACGAAGTTATTGAGATAATGAACAAGATCAAACCATCCAATTGTAAAGGAGACCCCTGCCCCGCCAGCCTGATCAAAGACTGCACTGAAACACTCGCCCCTTTCCTTAAATCATTCATTAATGCCTCTTTCAAAACCAACACTGTCCCTGACAGTCTAAAAGAAGCCTGGGTGCGCCCGCTTCTAAAAAAAACCACCCTCGACCCTGAAGTAGCTACCAACTACAGGCCCATCACCACTGTGCCTTTCCTGCTCAAGATACTGGATAAAATGGCCTACACACAAATCCAGGATTATCTCGAAACCAACCATATCCTAGGAAAAAGACAGTCAGGCTTCCGACCAGGTCACGGAACTGAGTCAGCCCTACTTGATCTGAAAATACAGCTTGCTGACACTATGGATAAAGGCAAACCGGCACTCCTTCTCCTACTGGATCTATCTGCCGCCTTTGACCTTGTCAACCACGATATCCTAGGCATGCACCTAAAAAATGAAGCACACTTCTCCCCGGAAGCCATTGCATGGGTGGCCTCATTCCTAAATGGCAGACTCATGAAAGTCTTCTCAGACACTGCCTCGGCAACCCCTACCACCATCCACTGCGGCGTCCCACAAGGCTCCTGCACCGCCCCCACTCTCTACAATATATTCACCCTTCCTCTCTTCAATGACCTCGACTGTCGTAACATAGCGTATACCAACTACGCAGACGATACGCAGGTACTACTCCCTCTAACTGGGACCTACGAAGAAGATGCGACAGCATTAACCAAAATCTACACAGCCATCCAAACCTGGATGGCGGCCAACGGCCTCTGCCTAAACGGGGACAAAACCGAAATCCTCATAGTAGGGACCAATGAAATTCTCAACAAACTCCCCCCCCAATACAAATCCTTCAACATCGACAACTCCACCATCTCAGTCTCCAAGACTGTTAAAACCTTAGGCGTTCACCTAGATGCCTCACTATCTATGTCTCGCCAGGTCAACGCCATAGCCTCTTCCTCGGCACTTACCACCAAGATGATAAATGCTGTCAAGCCTTTTCTCTCCGCCAAAAATTGCCTGTCCATCGCCAGAGCCACTATAGGTACAAAACTAGACTACTGTAATGCCCTGTTCCTAGGCACCTCCGCCCACAACCTAAAAAAACTCCAAATCACGCAAAACAATGCGCTCCGGGCAGCACTGTCCATTCCAAAAAGAGAACACATCTCGCAAGCAAGGAAAGATGCCCACTGGCTACCCGTGAAGGAACGCATACTTTTCAAAGCCATGACCATCACACATAGATGCCTATCCCTGGATGCCCCACCCTATCTCGCAGAAAGAATCACACCGAAAGCCTCCATCAGACCCACCAGAGCTCACCGCACCAACATGATTGATGTCCCCACGTTTCAAAGATCCAGGGCGGGAGGAACCAGCTTCCAACACCTCGCACCTAAAAACTGGAACTCCTTACCTACCTCACTAAGGAACGAAAAATCATACCATACCTTCCGTAAAAACCTCAAAACCCTCCTATTCCGCTAAAGTCTTCCACATGCACTCTCATGCTTGCATTGTAACCACAGCATAGCATAACCTCTAAGCTCAATGTTTATTACCAATGTGAAATGTACTCGGTAACTCGGTTTACATCTGTAAACACATTCCTATGCTTGTGTTCATGACTAAGTCTGCTGTAACAGCGCCACGATGCCCCAGGGCAGTTCTGTGCGCTTTATAAATGCAAATAAATAAAATAAATAAATAAAAAGAGTGACATGGTGGGTGACAGCTGGAGCGGAGACATCATTGATTATAGGTATAGGTTGTTAGCAGCCTCAGCGCGAGAAGTCCTACGGGGGAATATCATGGCGAGAGTGTAATTTGTTTTAGTGAAGGGGTAGTTGAAACAGCAGAGGCACAGGGTGGGGGGTGTAAAATGTATTAGGGGTTACATGGAAGAGGGCTTTGTGAGAAATCTATGAATAGTAGAGAAGCCATTCTTTTGTATTCCTGATTAGGAAAGCATTGTTGACGACATCTCATAAAGGGATGCAGGCTTTTTGGGACAGCATTGTCAATTTTCTGAATATTCGGCAGAAACAGTGCAAAGTAATGTTGCAAGAGTGTAGTTTCCAAGGAGAATGCAGTCCTAGCAGAGTCTCTTCATGAGATACATCCCAGACCACAGAGCTAGGCACCTGGGTGTCCAAGAACAATTGGCAGAGAAATAGAAATCCAATATCATTAATTAAAATACAACTAGGGTGTGGTACAGATTTTTTAGAGCAAAATTTGCAGCAAGGTGTGAGAAGGAAGCTGGGGGAGAGAGCAATGGGGCACGGACTGAGGGATGTGCGACAGGGAGCTTATCAGCAGACGTAGGGTTTGGTTTCCATAGGGTCCAACATTGTAATGTGTCCTCGCTGCTGTCCACAGGGCACGTGATTGGTCAGACTCAATGAGAATGTCTTGCCCATTGCCATCTCAAGGTGCTATGTCCCATCAATGTGCAACAGGTTATCCATTTCTATATTGGGCAGTTCCAACCAATGGCACCAACCAATGGCAAAAGACAGAGTTGTATCACCCAAAAATGAATGGGTTGGTGGAACGCTTTCTAATGCAGGGAATTAGGATGAGCATATTACATTATCTCGGAAAGAAGGAATTTATATCGCAGAGAATGTAAGGTGATTAGTTCTATTGTCAGTATAAATCCTCAACAGAGACAAAACATTTTAACAAATTTGGCCACTATATATCGAAATTGGTGCAAATTACACAAATCGTCAATTAGAGGTTCTAACTGGCTGAAATTATTTCAGTGGTTAAAGATGCATAATACGAGCACATTTTGGCACTGCTATAATAACCGCTGCATGTCCCTCTCACCAGTAGAAATCAATCTCACGAGGCATGTTTATTATATATTCAAACCCTTTATTTCACCTTGCCGAACCCCCCACCCGGAGAGACTGGATGCTCTTATCATCTTGAGTACATGTTTAGTGAGGAAAAGGAGTTGGGACCACTGGGAAAAGATATCAAGGAGGAACATTTAGTGTGCCTTATTGGCAAAGTTAAAGCCTCAAGGGCCCCCGGCCTGGACGTAATTTTAAAGTTGGTATTTAAGAGTGACAGTATACTGTGGTCTAAGATATTGGTGGTCCTCTTTAAGCATATAGTACAGAGTGGTAAAATGCCAGACAGCTGGTGGAGATCCATATTGGTCCCGGTTTTTAAGAAAGGTAGTAGATTAGAACCGTTGAACTACCACCTTTTGGCCATGATGGACTCTAGCCAGGAACTGTTTGCCAATATTCTACTGGAGCAGTTAGCTAGTTGGTTGGAAGACAAGAATATCCTGAGCATATTCCAAAAGGGTTTCCGAAAGCGTTATAATACTATTACAAACATCACCACCCTACACTTTTTTATTTATGAAGGCACTAAGGATGAAGGCAGACTTCACTGTTGCTATGTGAACTTCTCCAAAGCGTTCAACCAAACTAAAAAAATGGGGCATTGATCCACAATTATTGCACTTCATACAATCTCTACACACAAATACATTGATTGCCATTCGTCTCAGCTCTGAGGGTTATCACTCTGAATTTATACCAACTAATCAGGGCCTTAAGCAGGGCTGTGCACTTGGTCCAATCTTGTATAATGCTTGCACAGCAGATAGGGATGCAGCCTTGAAGTCCATACATAATTTTCCACCGAGGATAAATGGAATTAAAGCTGTCAGCATGTTATAGGCTGACAATATTATCATCTTCAATCAAGCACAAATTTGTCTGCAGCGAACATTGAATGTCCTCACTGTTTATGCCAGAGAAAACAATATGGTCATAAATAAAATATAGACCAAGGCGATGATTCTAGGGGGGTCCCATAGAGCTGTAGAGAATTTTAAGTGACAGATGGAGACTAATGGTGACAAATTGGAAAATGCTCGGCAAGTACTGTATCTGGGTTTTCCAATAACGACTAGACCATTCACATCTTACTATGAGACATTTGTATACACTAAAGTTTGGAAACAATGACTGGTCATAAAAATTGCATAGAGCACTGCGGTGGAGGCAATATACAGGTATTTGTGGAGATTTATGAGTATTGCTCCCTCAGTATTATATGCTTTAGAAGCGCTACCAATGGCTCATGTAACTTGGCTGGAAAAACTCGAGGCCACATTTTTTTCGATCAATTATAAACCTTCCTAATGGAGTACCAGTCGAAGTCTTTTGACTTGAATATGATCTCCAATCCCTGTATCCACTGTGGTCAGTTAAACAAGTGCTATTGTTTGCAAAATTGTGTACAGAAAATCAGGCTTCTAATTACTTATTGAAGCTGCTGTGTCAAAAGAGGCATGCAGCTCGTCAAAATAATTTTATTGGTGAACTATTAACCTTTACCGAAGGGTACCTATCAGATCCAGCCTGATTACGAAAGAGTTATTAAAAGTAAGGCACAGCAAATGGATCTGGCGGGTAGCATTGACAGATTGCACAAATTGAAAAGATACAGGAAATACTTGCTCCAACGTTTTAAGGGTGTGGTGCCAAGAATATGTCCGTCATTGGCAACATTTTATCTTACAGGATGAGCAATGCAGGTGCTGTAATTTGGAGCCAGAGACCAGTCCACATACATTGACCTCCTGTCCAGTTCTTATGTTATATTACAGAAGGGGGTACGGAAAATGTGTCAGGTCATTGGAAAATATCAGGAGTGATCCATTTTGGGCCATGTTGCTGGGGGCACAATCAGTAGCGATAAATGCTGCAACCTTTTCTTTATTTGGAAACAGGTGTTGCATTTAAAAACGAGGAATAAGCACACAACACACTTTGAATTTTCAAGGATGATGGAATGCCAACATAGGTCCCTTGCTTGTATTTGAGTGTCCAATGAATTTATACTTTTTATATTATTACATTTTAATTTTGATGTTTATCTTTTATGGTGAAATGTTCTAAATGTCTTTGATTTTAATTATGTGTTTATATTGTAAGATGTTCTTTTGAATTATGAGAGTATGTGAAGACCTTTTAAAAATGTGCTTAAAGTTTAAAATGAACTAATGCACAATACATAAAAAAATAAAGGAGGGAAAGAGTTGGGAAGAAGTAGTGAGATGGAGGGTATATGCGTACAGGCTAGCTCCCCACTGTGCGACAGGGTTTGTTCCATTTGAAGTGCTGAGATGGAAGACACCCTGTATATCAGTTTGTACCCTATGGGTGGTTAGGGCCCACTTTGTGCAATGGTATGAACAGCAGTCTAGAGAGACAGTAGAGTGCAAAAAATGGGTCATGAAGCAAAGGTTTGATATAATAAGATGTGTAAGGACAACTAAAGTGTGTGAAGGGGAGTAGGTGTGTAGCAAAAGAGCCCAGGAGTGGTGTCAAAGGGTCAGAGTACATTTATGGGACCTTGGAGACTGAAGAAGGATTTTCCTGAAGTATTTATTCAGAAGATGGAAGGGTGTGGAAAAAAGGGTGTGTTGCCACCAAGGGGGATTATGGTAGTTAAAGAATATTGTATATTGTGCATATACATTCAATATAGAAAACCAGTGCTATGTGTAATTGAGCATTGTTTTTTTTTGTATATCTGTCTCTGTATATAGAGAAGGATAATTTGTGGCTGTGTCTTTGCCTGTTCGAAATGTTCAGCATACTTCTCAACATACTACAAACCTGAAATTCGGCATGTGGGTAGGTTCCATGGTGTAGACAATGGCCCTCATTACGACCCTGGCGGAATTCGGAAAACGATGGCGGAAATGCAATACCGCCATCGAATAGCGCTCGGTGCGACTATGACCCGTCACCGCAAAGTACGAAGCCATTAGCGACACCGTAGTGAACGCCAACGCTAACTGCACCAAGCACGCGCGCGCGCGCCATGCCAAACCGCAAACACCACCATGGCGCAAGGGTACGCCAATTCCGACCCTAGCGGACATGTACCTAACGCCATCAAGCATGGCGGAATGTACCATTCCGCCATGGTGAGAAGTACGGCATCGCGAATCAACCGTAAACGGCCCCACTGAGTGCCTGTACACCGCTCCCTGCCCACAAAGTACAACTCCCCGTAGGTGCAATGAAGTCACAATGCAACCATTGAAATGTACAAGTCACCCATGCATGCCAACGAACAAAAGAAACACAACAGGGGCCAATGGGAGCTGCAGGGCACAGATGGCACGAATACAGAAGCCATCCCAATGGACATGACCACAGTCCCCCACCAAGAACGCACGCAAACACAGGCACCTGTGACCAGCAATATTCCGAGAATCACATCATTCCACCAGTCCACCTGGCTGACCGGCATCTGTCACACAAAACCCAATCCCCCGCCACTGAGCATGACAACATTCAAACTGTCATATTGGCAGCCCCCATCCCTGACCTCACGGGCTTCGTAGGCAAACGCGCCTAGTACAGTACCACGCAACTAAACTCCGAAGCTGGAACCCAATGCAGATCTCCCCACAATACATCGCCCCCCAAATAGGCATATGCCACATCACTTGCAAAGAAAAACGCTACACGGGCCAAATCAGAATAGAAATTTAATGCACATCAAAATCACCAAGCCCATACAGCCATCAGGCCATGAACTCCAAAACACTTTTCACCATTGTGTGCTGCATCCGCAAGAAATGACCAGCCACTACTTGTGTGACGCCCTGTTCCCTCATGGTACACAGAGCCACATTCACGTACGAAAAGGCAACATGGAAGCGCACACAACCGCAGGGCCGTCCCAATGGGGAGGCACTAGTCCAGCTGAAAGGCCGAAATGTTGCTCCGAGCCACCAGTACTGCGTAAGGGCATGTGGGCCATTGGCGATCGTCCCATAAGATCGTAATGCTGCTCCACTGATTAACACGAAGCAGCAGGTGTCGGGAGTAAAATCCATCTGCAGGAGTGGCATACAGATGGCAGTGGCAAAAGGGGAGGAGATACCTGTCAACCAAAAGAAAAGAAAAAGAACTGAATGGCCATCAGAACTACATTCCAACAACTCACTTCAATGATCACACTAAATCCACAGCCATATGCATGCTAGCCCACTCCAAAGGATCATCACCACCCCAAAACCACTTGCGACTCATAACCATCTATATCGAGGTGCAAACACCATCACAAACGAGTGTACCTGTGCATGCGTCTGTCAAAACAGAATCCATCAGATGGGAATGTTAACGTGCATGGACACAAGTGTCTGAGGGCGCGTCGAGACAGGGAGGGCTCAACAAGGCCAGATAGACGATGGTCCCACTATGGCAGCCCTGCATCACATAGCGTAGGGGAGGCGGATAGATCCCAAGAAGCCCTGTACATGGCAAACTCTGTATCAAATCACCTGCCCATGCATCCATCCATCATTCCCTCATCCCGGGATCAAAACGCCTGAATAATTACTCACATGACATTAGAAACATCCATTGAATCTGTGCGTTATGCAGCCTGCAAAATCCACAGTGCCCCAGCCCGTAATTCCAGTGTCGTGAAGTAACATGTATTTGGGAACGGCCGGCCTCATCGGCCACGTAGCTATTGCGCATCCCAAACTATTCATATCAATCATTGCTTCCTCGCCATGGCCCCTGTCTCAAGGACATTGAACAATAGAACGTTATATTTGCAGTCAGACCTGTGGGCATCTCCTCGCCGCTAGCTGGAAACCGAAAGCGCCGCCCTTCGAATTCCTCATTTGCAACATCACGTTGAAAAGGCATCTGTGGCCGTTTGAAATCACGAATTATTCCATCGAGTGCGGCTGTGTGTGAAAATGGCAACTGCCTTCACCCACAAATGGGACGCCCCGCCCGTCGTTGCAACTCGGTACAGTGATGCATGAGGGCCCACCGTTACTCGAGTACTACGTTCCACTGACCCTTCACAAGTCTGTTCGCGACTGCACAGATAGTATGTGAAACAATGGGACCACAGCAGAATGAACATATCAACCAATCTTACACGGCCATCGGGTACAAATACATGATTGCAATAGCAAGATGCCATTCCCCGAATTGCAGCGTTGTGCGCGGGACGTGCCCGGCCAAAGGGGAGAGCAAGTTGCACAGGTGGAATTAATCACCACAGGTGGAGGCCATACAGCCTGAAAACACATAAATTGCACAGCCAGTCTCCTCCCACAACCACACCGAAATGCTACCGGCAGGACTCGCGATGTTGGCCCTGGGGGACCTGATAGCACTGCAAGTACTCCAACTCCAAGAAGAAGACGAACACCAACTACAACCGGCCGCACGGAGGAGACGCAGGAGGAGGAGGAGGCCAAGGCAGGGCCAGCAAGGGCCGCCAGCACAGCCACTACCACCACGCAGGCAGCCCGCAATCCCACGCCTCCGAGCACATCCGTTCAACCTCACTGATGAGCAGATCCACACCCTCTACCGTCTGGACCGGGACACCATAGCCGCCATTGTGGACATGACACAGGCTGACCTTGTCAGCATGATAGATAGCCCAACCGCCATCCCACCCCTACTGAAGGTGGTGTCTGTACTCCACTTCCTGGCCACAGGCACCTACCAGCACACAGTCAGACAGTTGCATGGCATTTCTCAGCCACTGTTCTCACGGACACTATTGCAAGTGCTCGATGCCCTCCTGCAGCACGCAGACGACTACATCTCTCTACCACGCTCGGAGCAGGAAATTACCAACACAAAAGTGGGATTCCATGCACTTGCCGGCATACCGGGTTGCATTGGTGCCATCGACTGCACCCATGTTGAATTGGTCGTCCCACATGCCATGGAGGCCCAGTACCGCAACCGAAAACAATTTCATTCCCTGAATGTACAAATGGTGTGTGACTCCAACAGGATCATTACACATTGTTGTGCCCGATTCCCTGGATCAACCCATGATTCTATGGTCTTGAGGAACTCTACAATACCACGCTACATGGAGCGACACGCAGGGAACAGATCCTGGCTACTCGGTGAGTCTCATTACATGCATGAATATGTGGGGTATGTGATTTGGCAATGACCTGGCAGGAAGGGGGGGGGTGTGCGTACGTAGCAATGGCATTCCACATCATGCGTTTCTCGTCCACATACAGGTGATGCTGGGTATCCACTGAAGAGATGGCTCCTCACACCAGTCCGGAACCCACGGGACCAGCATGAGGAGGACTACAACCATGCCCACTCACGTACCCGTGTAGTCATTGAACAGGCATTCGGCCTACTGAAGACTCGTTTCCGCTGCCTCAGCAGGTCTGGCGGGGCACTCCTGTACCGCCATGAGAAGGTTGCAAAGATGGTCATGGCATGTGTCATGCTCCACAACATGTGCGTACGTAGAAATGTGCCCATGCCCCCTGACGCAGAACTGCAAGCACCTGATGATGGTCATGATGAGGGTGGGGATGTGGCAGCACCTTATGGAGTCTGCGAGGCACCGGAGGCCCGTGACATTCGTCAGCATCTCATTAATGCATGCTTCTAGCACTCACGCCTGGTGGCTGATACATGGACACGGGACTCGTGGCACTGTGTGTGTCTGGGACATGCACAATATGGACTGTACGCCTATGATGGCCTAGTACACAAAGATCAATGTCCACACATCTCATTGGTTGATCGTGCACTGTTTATGGCATATGTGATATCATGTTGAACACCCTATCGACCCGCCACCCAAGTGAGCCCAACACACCCCCTCCACCCTCCTACCTCCCCCCCGAACACCAGTGTCCAAAGATGCTCATTGTCAGTGGGCAGTCGCTATTGCAAGCCCCCTCTGCGGGTATCAGGGGCACCCCTGCCTGTGGAGCGCAGGTTCCTCCCAGATCTACGTTGGGGGCTGCCCTGGACGGAACTTGCAACGGATGATGTCTCTGCCTGCTCACGTCCATGCATGTCCCTAAGGGTTTGCGAGAGCTCAGTGAGCACACGGCGCACTGCGGCAAGTTCGGCACATACGTCTTTGGACGTCGCATGCAGTTCCCCCCTCAGGCTCTCGGTGCTTCTCTCCATTTGTGCCCTTAGCGTCTCTGTACCTCTCTCCATTTCTGCCCTAAGTGTCTCAGTTGATGTTTCTATGTCTGCCTTAGTGCCCCCACATTCATCGGCATGGTCCTTGAGGAGCGTGGCCAATTGCTGCTGTTGCACGATTAACTGGTCGAGGGACTGTTGCCTCTGCTGGGCCATGGCCATTTGCGGGGGTGTTACAGAGGGGCTGTTGTCCTCATGTTGCCTTGCCACAGGGCTTGTGGGGGATGGCCAGTCGTCGTCTTGTGGGTGCCCCTCCGTGGTATCCTCGTGTTGTACGGGATGGGACAGACAGGGGGATTGGGACAGGTCATGGATGGATCTGACTTCAACATCCCCGTCTTCGGTGTCCGAGCATGCTGCCATCAATGGGGTGTCACCTATGGTGCTGCTGCCACCAGAGGCAGTGCCTTCTGTGGCATCCATTGGGGGGACCTGTGGTGGTGGTGGTGTGCCCATGCTGGCTGCTGGGGTGCCTGTTGATGTTCCCTCCTCTGTGCTGCCACCTGATTTGTGCTGCTGCCGTGTCTTGATGCGTGCAGCTGAGGTGGAGGGTCTCTGGCCGTTGGTCTTGGCCCTCTTTGCAGGTGTGCTGGTAGGGGTGTCCTGAAGCTCGTCGTTTGGATCGGACCCTGTGGTGGAGTAAAGGAGGGCGAGGGTTATTGATGGGTCTGTGGGAATTGGAATGGCATTGTATCACATGCATTGGAGTGGTACCTGAGGGTGATTTGGGTCGGGGCCTTGGAGGTGCTTTCATTTGTGTGTGGAGTGAGGGTGCAGTTGTTTGGCAGCCTGCAGTTAGGGTGTGCCTGCTGCACGTGTAGTGCGTGTTTTAGGGGTTTTTAATTATTTATGTATTTATTGTGGGTTTTAACGTGCGCTATCAGGCCTATGTGTGTGGACGTTCTCCTGGACATGTGTTTCTGTAGCACTATGTGGACGCATGGTACTTCACATGGATGGACTGTGTGGATTTGGCATTGTTTTATTTGGCCCCCCTACCTGAATCTTCGGATGTCTGCACTCCTTTCTCCATCCCTCCGACTCCCTCTATGCTCTCCATTCCGATGGTGGACGCACAGATTTCTTCCCAGGGGGTCAACTTGATGGGTGATTCAGGACCTCCCCCGGTGGCTGTGGCAATGTTGCGGTTGGCAGAGAGTATGCTGCGGACGCGTATCCGCAGGTCGTCCCATCGCTTGCGGCATTGCTGTGGGGTGCGGGGTGCGGTCCCCACCGCACTTACCCGCTGTGCCACCAGAGCCCATATGGCCTTCTTGTTTGCAAGTGCCGTTCTGGTCATTTGCGTGGAGAAGACGACGGCAGCATTCTCCTGGAGGGTCTCTGTTAGCACGGTGAGTTCCTCACGGGAGAAGTGGACCTGCCGCTTGCGGTCGCACGCTTTCTTCGCTACTTTTCCCATTTTTCTTGGTTTCGCTAGGGTGGATGACGGGTTGGGGTGTGTTTCAGGGTAGTGATTTTAGTGGTTGTGTGGTTTTAGTGGTTTTATAGGTGTACGGCGGGATTTTTCCCGTTCCGGGGCCATGTTTTAACTTCCGTTTCCGTATATTTCCGGTCACCGTACTTTCCGGTAGGCGCACACTGCGGTGACCGCTAAGAGGGGTGGCGGTATTGCACCTAGGGCGCCGTACGGCGGCGGTGTGGGCCGTTTTGGGGTCATTTCCGCCATCGCGGACTTTGCACTTCCGCCATGGCGTGGTGCTCGTGCCCGATGGGTCGGAATGGGCCGCACTTTGCTCCTTCGTGCAATGGCGGAAACGCTATTTACGCTGTGGCGGTCCGGTCAGTCACTTTCCGCCAGGGTCGTAATGAGGGCCATTGTATAAAGAATGAAATGTGATTTGTCTATTGTTTTTTTTTAAGTGGTCTACCATGCTTGGATATGTTTGTGTGTCTGTTTGAAATGTTCAACATACTTCCCACCAAGCTACAAACCTGGAATTTGGCATGTGGGTAAGTTCCATTGCATGGACAATGTAACAAGTATACACATTTATTTTCTGACTTTTTCTAAGCGTTCAGCAATGCTTACTCCTGCCATATAGCTCTTTGCGCCCTAGTACTCCCGTAGTTCTATTTTCATTGTTCCTAAAGTTCAGCAGTTCATGAAAACTTCAGCAGTTCATTGTTCTGAAACTTTCCACACTATCAGCATTCTAGCTCACATTAGCGGCACTCACTTTGGAAGTCATGCAGGTAACACAAAACAGTGCTTTTTTAGTAATGCGGTTAAGAGGAAACAGTGCATGTCTCTTCAATAATGTCTGCAATTATATTGTCTGTAACATCGTGGCAAATCTCTCATTATAAGTACAGGAACTTCACCCGATGGGTCGGAATGGGCCGCACTTTGCTCCTTCGTGCAATGGCGGAAACGCTATTTACGCTGTGGGGGTCCGGTCAGTCACTTTCCGCCAGGGTCGTAATGAGGGCCATTGTATAAAGAATGAAATGTGATTTGTCTATTGTTTTTTTTTAAGTGGTCTACCATGCTTGGATATGTTTGTGTGTCTGTTTGAAATGTTCAACATACTTCCCACCAAGCTACAAACCTGGAATTTGGCATGTGGGTAAGTTCCATTGCATGGACAATGTAACAAGTATACACATTTATTTTCTGACTTTTTCTAAGCGTTCAGCAATGCTTACTCCTGCCATATAGCTCTTTGCGCCCTAGTACTCCCGTAGTTCTATTTTCATTGTTCCTAAAGTTCAGCAGTTCATGAAAACTTCAGCAGTTCATTGTTCTGAAACTTTCCACACTATCAGCATTCTAGCTCACATTAGCGGCACTCACTTTGGAAGTCATGCAGGTAACACAAAACAGTGCTTTTTTAGTAATGCGGTTAAGAGGAAACAGTGCATGTCTCTTCAATAATGTCTGCAATTATATTGTCTGTAACATCGTGGCAAATCTCTCATTATAAGTACAGGAACTTCATTTCCCACAGAAGTTGATGAATGTATGGCACCTCAACAGTATAAATCTTACATGCTTCAGCCATAAACGTACGGGTACAGCAACTCAAGCTTACATGCTTCAGCCCTAGGAATTACTTTGCAAAACATGGGTATACCTGCTGGTGCTCCATATAGTTAAGAAGGTGTGCATTTACTTTCAGTTTTGAAAACCTGTGCTATTTGTTATTTAGTATTATTGATTTGTATATTTTGTATGTAGTTATAAGTGGAGTTTGTTTTATGTGAATCTACTATTAAATGGAACGGCTGTGTGTGGTGTAAATACAGTTATTAATGTTGTTAGCATTTTGTGTACATTTCGAGATTGGAGAGCCGTTCCAAGTTGGATTGGTGGGTGGATTGAATATTAGCTGGAGGTTCTGTGAATGTAGAAAAGCTTTGGACCTCATTACAAGGTAGGCGGTAAAAACCCGTCATTACCAGCATGCCAGTATGAATGTGTCCGTGCAGTACCCACTCCACAAACAACATACGATTACGAGTCTGCATGCACGCGCGTTCTTGCATGCCGGTAACGGATGCACCACCTTGCTGATAAAGTCCCCCACATCCCCGATAGCGGCATAAAGGAATGCATTGAAATCTCCCCCTCCACCATTGACACCCTAAATAACGGTACTGCTAATAACGGTACCCTCATTACCGGTACCGTCATAACCGGCACTTGAAGTAATGTCATCACGCCGGAACAGGAAATGCACTGGCGACCATCATTAAAAACACTATCCATGGCAATCCTCCGCAGACAGGACCTGAGCACCCAACTTCCCAAAACCTACTGGTGGACAATGTCAAAAGTCACCAAGAAAGGCGCTGCAGGTGTGCAAAAACCGCACTTCAGTGATGATGAGCTGAATATGCTCGCAGATCCGGTAGTGGAGCAAGCAGATGTTGTTTTTTGTGCAGACCTGCGCCGTCCAGCACAGCTACAGAAATAAAAATATGGAGGATGCCAGGAAGGTGAGTGCGGTTGGAACCAATGCACGCTCCATAAACGACTGCAGGAAGCAGTGGGACGAAATGCGCCTGCGAGTCCGTAACATTTTATCGGACAACCACAGCCACGGGCAGGCAACAGACGGCGGTACAAACTCCCCCATAAAGTCGTCGAGGTGGGGAGAAAACTGTAGCTCCATCATCGACATAGAAGCCATCAAAGGAGTTGGTGGAGCAGAGCATGGAGTCCCATCATCAGCTGATGAAGGAGAGTGACCCTTTGCGCACCACAAAAGTCCCCACAAACACATGACATCCAAAGTACAATGTAGGCCAACAAATGTGATTTTGAGAGAGAGCAAATACATGGCATATCATACACACATCCCTGTCGAGATGCTGGACCCACCACTGTCACATCAAAACGCATGCTGTATGCGGCTCCTATACCCAATACACACCCGATACACAAATACAAATCACATGTCACACAGCACGAAAGCCACAACACACCTGTTGGCCTCACAGCAGACACCATGGAAAACATGTCTACACATGAGGGATGCCAATAATACCTCCTCCCAATCTTACAAGCACCCTGTCCTCACGCCAACAAGCATGCAACGAACCACTAGGGCCAAACTACAACAACACCAATGCATGCATGACATAAGAACTCCCATCACTGATGCCCTGCCTCTCTGTCACCCACAGGCACGGATGCAGACAGCGACGAGGATGATGCAGCGGCACAGCCCAAGACATCTGCCAAGAGGTCCAGGGGTCAGGAAGATGGCATAAGGCCATCCATGTCCAGGGGCATGAGGATGAGCCAAGGGGCTCACATGGCACACACCAGTCCCCAAAAATCTTCAGAACCTCAACTCAACCGATTCCTATGCCTATTTTCGCTTACAAAAGAAGTACCACTATTGGCAATATAGTGAGTAACAGTAAATTGAAATTGGTCAATACCTTGGAACCCAAATTAACCTCACTCTGGGGGCTCCCAGAAGCCACGGGACACTACCCTTGTGGCTCATGTGGCGTTTGCAAATTAACCATGAGAACGAAAGAAGTTGATATTGGTCTTTCAAAACCCTGGCCCCAAAAAAGTTTAACTAATTGTAACACTGACTTTGTTGTATACATGATTACCTGTAGATGTGGATTACACTATGTTGGCAAGACTATTAGAAAAGTAAAAACCCGCATAATGGAACATCGGAGCTGTTTGAAGAACAGAATTGAGAACGCCCCCCTTGTGAAACACTTCAACCTCTTGAAACACAAGTACGAGGATTTCACCTGGACGATTCTGTTGGTTGTGAAAGGACTTAAAAATACAGCACGAGAAAAGAAATTGTTGAAATTGGAACAAAAGATGATCTTCACACTACACAGTGATGTTATTGGACTCAACGAGTCGATTGATTGGCATAATATATAATGACCCTGCTATTGATCTGTGTATATATTGTTACAATTTTACTATCAATTTTTGACACTAATGTTGGCATCTCCATCGTGTAACTCGTTGATCCCCTGTTCCCCCAGTGAGCCCAATACACTCTTGCCCCCAGTGATTCTTAGTAATCTTCGAAACGGGGATGCACCACTAGTGTATTGAGACACGTTTTACATCTGGGGATTCAGTTATATATTCAGTTTGATATTCCCCACTGGCACCTTCTGTGTCTATCATTCCCTTGCATGAAGGCCGCCGTGTTCTACACACTTACAATACTCGTATCCAGATACATCTACATAAGAGTAGGACTAACGGTTCCCCAGTGAGCCCACTACAACTCTTGCCCCCATTGATTCCTAGTAATCTTCGAAACGGGGTAACACCACTAGTTTATTGGGACACGCTTCACATCTAGGGATTCAATTTTATATTCAGTTTGATGTTCCCTATTGACACTTTCTGGGTCTTTCATTCCCTTGCATGATGGCCGCCGTGTTCGACTTTCCTACAATACTCATCTCGATATACATCAACATAATAGTAGGACTAAGCCGGAGTTTTCCTTTACTACGAACCTGCATCGGCAGCAACATGCAGCTAGCGGACACCTAGTAGAGTTCCTCGCGAGCGTAACAACTGCTTGCCTTTCACTCCTCCGCGTGGGGTAAGTTACCGCACTGAGGTTGGCTCAACAGTATGTGGCTCTCCATGACCCGTTTACCTACTAAAGATGTTGCGTAGTCTTCGCATCTCCATATAGCTTATCGCACGTCTCTATTGCATTTTATTTTATCTACAGTGCGGAGAGTAAAGAATCGCCCCCGACGACACTAGGTTGGTCGTCTTAAGGTATGATCCCTCGTTACATTCTTGTATCTATGACTACAAGGGCACCCTGTTTATCACCGCTATCACGGTACTCTATGCTAGTCTGTTTCGATTCTTTTCCAGGGTCACTTTGACTCATAAACCCCAGTCTCATGGGTGTTTTCCCTATTCATTATCACATAGTGATATACATTCTTTCTAAATTGCTTCGCATGATTTTTTGGTCACTACCTGGACTCCTACACCGTCTTCCACCACGGGTTTATGTCCCTTTTACAGGGTGTTAATGGCACCCACTGCTGGCATGGGGGTTATTTACCAGGGAAGTTTTCCTAATTCACGCTGTTACACTCATCTGGATACTTAGTGTCCTTCGCCATTCTGGCCGTTGTTTGTTTTTGAGTACTACTAGGCTTGGTTATAGCTTACTTTACCGGCTATTATCCCTTTGTTGTTGTTTTAGGGTTGAGACTCGGACTACCCTATACCTACTAATGTTAGTAGAGAGCCCCCACAGGCACACTATAAGGTAATTATGTCCCCTTAATAGTTGCCCAGTTCATACACTGAACTTTCCAAAATATACAACTATTTAATAGTGAATTTTTGATGATTGTTGTTCTTATTCTCTTGCAGGTGCTATGATACTATAGTGGCATTTTGGCTCTCGATCCCAATTGTTAAATAGGCGATACTGTTATGTACTTCCTCCTGATGAATGTTCCACACTTTGCTCTTTAGGAACAGAAACATGTCGAGACATACCTCTGAACCCTAGACAGAGAGTATAATTGATGACACATTTATCCATACCTGGATGGGGTACCTTGTTACTTTGAAAACTACCCCCGAGTGGTCGTATGATTGTTACAACATCTTTCCAACTGGCCACCGAGCCTGTTATGTATTCCCTATTTTTTGCCTTTGCACATGGGATATGACAATGCTTTATTACTAACCTATTTATGTAATTGAGGTTTTAATCTGAATGAATTGTTTATTATTAAAATATGATATTGTCTTTTTAACCATCCTTGGTCCCTGTTAATGTTTTTACTGAGAGTATCTACACCACACATTTCTAATACCTGCTATATAACTTTGTCTCCTGATATCTTGATCATTATCCTCCCGGACATAGACAGAGTATACACTGCTAAATTTTTTTATGAGTACAGTGATATACCGGGCTTCCTTTCCTTGTAAGTAACACACCAGTCCCCAACCAGCTGCACAGCCCCCAAAGCAGGTCCATCAAACACCTGTCCCTGCCCCCCTGGAGACACACATTTCACAGGATGAGCCCACATCTGTTGCAAGTGACCACGACGCCATGCAGTCGGCAGCCACAAGTTCAGTTGAGGAGGTTGCTGCATCCCCCCAACATGAGGAAGAGGGGCATGAGGAGGAGACCTATGAAGAAGGCAACATGTTGGGGGATGGTGGACAAACGCCCAAGCCACAGGACACAACACAGGGCACCCCTCAGCATGAGCCTAAAGGTGAGGGCAGCCAGGGGGTGTGGTCTCAACCAGAGGACAGACACGTCCACACCAGCCATGCAAACATGCACTTCCACTGTTAAGCAGAAACCTGTGCAGTTCCCTCTGGGACCACTGCAAAAGATTTAGGCCTACAGGTGTTTGGCAGTAAACCCACTTGGTAACAGTCTGTACCACACAGATTCACTTGGTAGCTGTGGCTGAGCAGTCAGACTTCTCTCAAGAAAAGTTAGGCAGTTTGTGGAGTATACAAGATAGGGCAATTTACACAGTAGAACAAGCAGACACGGAACAGAGCTTGGGTGTAAAGATATATAATTATTTATTTTAAAAACACATCTATGAAAAACACACTGGCACTAATACGGCAAACAACTTCAATCACAATTACTATAAGTATCTCAATCCTCTAACAATATTTCGACAAGTCTAGGTTCAACGGCACCACTTATTTGCAGACAGAGGTGAATGCTTTAACCTCGATGGCACTCTAATATTCGTTAGAATGGGAGAGAAAAGGCAGGGTATGAAACCAACTCGGTACCAACACTTTTACAAAGCAAATGCAAGGCAAGTAAGGCAGGGTCTACTGTGAATCACAAAGTCGGAGGCCCGGCCCACTCGGAGAGAGGCAAGGCAATATGTCCCAAAAAAGTATCACAGTGGAAATGCACTTCGAGTCTTTGTAGCAAATTGACGCAGAAAGGTTGGACCAGTTTAGAACAAAAAGTTAAGAAGGTCTGGAGGCGACCCAGTGGAAAGGTAAGGATTTAGGACACCTCACGCTAACTGTCACAACGGAAGCCAGGCGGACACAGTACCTTGTAAGTGCAGAGACAGTTCCGGCGGGGGCAGTTGTTCCTGGTGGTGGATGCAAGTCGGGGCTTTGTCAAGAGATGAGATGCTCTCGTCATCGAAGGAAAGTTGAAGATCGTTGCACCACCAGGGAAGAGACCAGCCGCGGAGTGCTCTGTCACAAGGCACCACCTTTTGGTCGCGGTACAGTGGTTAGTGGCTATCCGGTTGCCGGGGTGCTCAGCACGGGCAATTCGACCACTACGTCCTGGAAGCGAAGAAAAAGCAAAGGGACTGGTTGTTCCCACCAGTCAGGGGAAGAAAACTCTCCAGCCGGGAGATCTCCTCTTTCGTTGGGAAGTGGTGAGCCGGTTCAGCAGGGCTCCACCAGAGGTGTCGTCATTGCAGGTCGGCTCAGCTTTACCCTCGTCGGATTCTTAGGTCCTGTGGAGACTTCTGAAGATCCAGTCCCAAAAGCCCTGCTTTTATGCAGAAAACCCCCATTCATTCAGCCTAGCTGTCAATCAAAACACGCTAAATGGTGAGCGGGGTGGCTCACCACTTGGGCCAATCACACCAGAGTGCGACTGGAGTTTGTTTGTTTGTTTGTTTGTTTATTTTATTTATATTGCGCACCAGACCCTTAGGTTACCGGGCGCAGCAACAAGTATATGCGAAGCTTACAATGTTACAATGTTATATAAATGAATTTACAATATTACACCATATTACACAAATTACAAGAATGTACAGATAAAGAGTTGCCGTATTTACATGAATGTACAGTTAACAATATACAGGAATAGCAGTAATAAACATAATGGTTGATGTCACGTCAGGGTGCATTAGGTAGGACTACACTTGTGAGTGTTCGGGTGTTAAGTCGTTGTTGGCGATAATGTGTTTGATAAGGTTCCTTCTGAAATGGGGGAAGGGTTGGTCAGCTCTTAGGTTAGGTGGCAGGGCGTTCCACAGGTTAGCAGCTTTCACAGGGAAGCAGACGCCACCAATTTTGGCAAGTCTGAATCTAGGTACTGCCAAACAATTGGAGTTGGCGAGTCTCATGGGTCTATTAGAAGTTTTTCTTTTTATTTTGTCCATCAAGTAGCTGGGAGCAGCATTATTTAAGGCCTTATGGGTTAATGAGATCATTTTTAGCTGGATTTTATTCTCAGTAGAGAGCCATTTATGTTGCCGCCTAGTCGAGGAGATATGCTCCCTCTTTTTTATTCCTAATGCAGCTCTGAGAGCATTATTTTGTAGAGTTTGAAGTCTTAGGGTAGTAGCTTTATTTGCGCTACTGTATAGGGCATTACAGTAGTCGAGTCGGGAAAGAATTAAGGCTCTAGCCAGGATTAGGCAACTGGTATTGGACAGGAAGGGCTTGCCTGCTCTGATCAATTTACAGGTGTAAGCAGTGGTGGCGGCTAGGGAGTTTACCTGTTTAGTGAAGGACAGGGTAGAGTCGAGATAAAAACCAAGTGTTTTTACTTCCCTCGAGACTTTAATGGCATTTCCGTCTATGCTGAAGCAATGGCAGCAGTTGGCAAGGCAACTCATTCCAGGGTGCCTAAACCCCCTCCCACACCCCCTGTGGTACCCAGACGGAATGGCACCACTTTGGAGGGCTTCTGTGCAGAAGCCCGACAAAAAAAGGAAAAAAGGGCTCAACCTTTGGTTCGGAGTTACAGAGGCGAACACAGACGCCATTTTAAAAACCGAGTTCTGGCAGAAAATACCAACCGGTAGATTTATTTATGACAAATAAACCAGCGGTATGTTAGGGACTAACGGGAACAAGTATTAGCCCCCAACGATGGGAAGAATCCCATAGAATTATATTCGGGGTCGAATATAACAAGTAGTTTCCACTGCCACCCCAGCCAAAACTCGGCGAGGGGGGACGGGACAGTGCCCCCTCGAACAACAGACCCAGGGGTAATTGAATTACCCCTACCAGTACATCCACAATAGGATGGTTTGTACTAGTTCTGTTAGTAAATTTAGGTCTAGTAAAGCCAATGGTGTCTTTACATGCCCTGGGAGACAGTAGTCAGTCCCAGGGTATAGAGTCTATGGTGGGGATCCTCTAGGACAACCCAGTGTTACGGCACGGAGGGTGCGGTGTAACACACATAGCAAAACACATGAGACTCTATGGAGTAAAAGACCCCATAGCCCATAGAACACATTGACATTCAAAGGAATTAACCACATTCATGTCCAAGAGTGGGAGAAAAGAGTCTCACTCTTGGTAGGATGGAAAAAAAACAAACTCCAGAAATCCATCAAAGCTGCTGAGGGACTCACTAGGTTAGGAAATTCAACCTAAACAGAGAATTCTCTCTAACATCCACCACAATACAGGACCTCGAGGGATGTTTGTCGAGGATGGAGGCCCATCAAGAGTCCATGCATGCACTTGTGAAGCAATATGTTGCCGATGGGGAGGCAAAACGCCAGGCGATGAGAGAGAACTCTGTGGCCATCATCAAGGCTGTAAATCAGAATTCAAAGCGGGTCCATGAGGGCTTTGCAACTGTGGCTCAGATATTGGAGAGAATGGCCAACACCATGGAGCAGCGGCATCCTGCAGCATCCGAGCCACATCCATCCACTTCGTCAACTACCACGCCTGCCAGCTCAACAAAGAAAAGCCCTGTGTGCAGGTCCCTACGCACCATGCAGTACACAGACACACAATGCCCTCCATCGTAACAGTGCATCTGGACACATGTTGTGCTCTTGATGTGTAGGGGTGTAGGGGGGTGTAGGGTGGTGGATGAGGGAGGTGCGTGTCATGGTCGTGAAGTCAGGGGCACCGGCATGCAGGGGTCTCATGCACAGGAGACCTGGGTGGACACTGTCCTGGCACCTTTGGCACCAGGCAATGAACAAAAGTAAACAAGAACATCCATTTGAAACCAAAAAGCTTTTATTATGGACATAGCACTTCAGATGCATTAACCTTGAACATTCCATCCGTTAAGCAGGATGCATTAACCTTGAACATTCCATCCATTAAGCAGCCTCAAGTGTACTCCTGGGTGTGGCTGCTAATGGATTGCCTTCACACGTGCTCACTCTCTATGAGTGACAGGGTGTGGCTGGTAAGCCAGCCCTAATGGGCATGCCCACGATCTCAGCTATATAAGCTGCCCCGATTCTCAAGACAGACGCTTTGCGTTATTCTGCACTTGCAAGAAATGTAACGCTCACTGTCGCCTGAGGTCAGACATACCTATGAAGATCCTGCTTCCTGGACATCCTGCTTCCTGCCAGCATACTTACCAACTGGGGGAAGCTGTTCCTACCTGTACATCTCTTCGGCGAACCAAGTATTCATCTTTACACTTTCCAGAACACCGAAATCTTCATCTTGGCACCGCAGCACGACACGCTCCATTGTCAACAGCAGCGCCTGCAAGGATAAACAGAAGACAAGGTTAGACATAAAAAAAAGTCATTTTAGGGTTGCACTTCGCCGTACTTCGCACTTTCCTTAAACCATCACTTACCTGCTGTCGAACGTTGCTGTAGCATCCATCTTCCATCCGGCCGCGTCTCGCGTCTCACAGCTGCATCGAGGCTGCATTTCCATCTAAGGGAAGAAAACAGAAGAGAGACATTATTGCGTGCATAAATAGGAGCCACATATAAAGGCATTAAACAGAACGAACAGCATCACAAGAGCTCAAGAAAGACTTACCAATCATAATGAGAAGCATAGTTGCATCTGGACTCGACTAATCCTTATCAGGGATCAGTGAAGGAACTAGATCCCATTTGACACGTCCCTGCCAGAAGTAGCAGGACGGAGAGCTTATCTTCCATAATTCACAGGTGAGCTCTATGGGCCAGTGTATGCTCACAGAAACCGTACTGTGGGGTGAAGGGTTTGAGAGGTACAACAATCACAGATTGGGGCACTCACACACTCTTATCTCTACGCAGGAGCAGTATCACCACGTACCACCGCTCACAGCTTTTCTACTGAGGAAGTTGCCTGAAGGGGGTGATTCAAGTTCAGGGAGGGCTGCAACCGTGCCCCAATGCCACCGCAGAGACCAGGGGAGCGTGACAGTGCTGTGTGGGGGTGTTGGGAGATGGGGGAGGGGCTGTGTGGGTGTGTTGGGGAATGGGGGAGGGGCTTTGTTGGGGTGTTGGGGGATGGGGGAGGAGGAAGGGGCCGTGTGGAGGTGTTGCAGGGAAATTCACATGAGTGGACATTGCTTCTTCAGCGTGTGTCAATTTATTGCATGTCAGTGTACAGTGCCCATTTTTCCCCACACACAGTGCCCATATACCCTCAAAACAGTGCCGAGGGTCCCACATCCATAGCACCTTCTGCATCCCAGTGCATCAGAAACTATGGTCTATCACTGATTGGCGCACTGCACGTCCCTCATGTGCATCGCTACCTGCGGATGTGCAACATCTTCTCCTTCCTCATCTTCATCTTCACCTGGTGGTGTCTGGTCCATGTCAGGTGGCAGAGGTATGTTCCGCCGGATGCACATGTTGTGCAGCATGGCACATACCATGATGATCTTGCCCACCTTCTCAAGCCCGTAAATGAGTGTGCCACAGCAAAATCGTGCCTTCAACAGGCCAAAGGTCTGCTTTATGACCACACGAGTGCATGTATGGGCACGATTGAAGTCCTCTTCGTGCCTGTTCTGCGGATTCCTGACAGGGGTCAGGAGCCACGGCTTCAGGGGATAGCCAGCATCGCCTACATGGGAGCACAATAAGGTATGTGTTAGGGTATTACTTCAATTTAATTTGTATTCAGCCATCTACATCTTTCATGCTCATATGCAGTATATCGTCAATGGCAGCTATTGACTTCACAAGTGTGTAACTATCTGCCCTGTAAACAACTAGGTAATACATGGTTCTGGTCTTGGGTGACATACACGACTTAAGGCCCTTGACATTGGAATCACCAAGCACCCAGATGGAGTGACAAGGTCCATGATGTACTCACATGTGAGGGTTGTGTGGTAGGAAATGACACCAAATGCATGTTGGGCAATGTTTGATGCATTAGGCTGATACTAACATGCTTTTGGATAATTGTTGACGGGATGCATGTGTCCCTTGACGTCTTCACACTAGTCACAATGGCACAATGTGATTGTTGGTAGGGTCCGCCAGCATAGGGATGTGTTCCTTGGATGATGCAGGGTGTCAACTTGCATGCTGGTACTCATGTGCTGTGGGTGATTCCTGCACCAATCCTACCCACGTATGTGTTGTTCACTACTTGATGGGTCCAATTTGAAGCATCTTTCTCACATGTGTTTTCGCATTTGTATTCATATGCACATGTTGCCATGGTGTTATGCAGTCTTACTGTCGGGGAGGGGCAGTGACAGGGGATTTCCCTGAGTGGGAATTCATACTGCACACTCATGGATGCATGACCTGCGAGGTGCTTCAATGCGGTCATGTGTATTCAGCTTTGTGACTGCATGATGGTGCATTGTGGTGCTGTGGGTATGGTCAAGTGATGTCCAGTGGACAAGTTCATTGGTGTGCGACCAGAGTATGTCGGCCTCCATTGTCTGTGTCATGCATCTTATTTTAATGATTATGGGCACAGTGTTTGCCAGCATGGACAGTGTCCAGACACCCCATTGAGGACATTCCCATGGCCCAGGGAGCAGACAGGTTGCATATGCATGTACCCCCCCCCCGCCCAGGACACAATCCCATGGCCCAGGGCGCAGACAGGTTGCATATGCATGCACCCTCCTCCCCCAAAATACACTCCCATGGGCCAGGGAGCAGACAGGTTGCATATGCATGTTACCCCCCAATAAACACTCCCATGGCCCAGAGAGCAGACAGGTTGCATATGCATGTACCCACCCCCAAAATACACTCCCATGGCCCAGGGAGCAGACTCACTCTGCAGCCAGGCACGTCGAGCAGCATCTCATTCCATATAGCCATATAGCGGGGTAGCGAGGAGTTCCGCAACACCTTTGCATCATGAGTGGATCATGGGAATCTGGCACAGCAAGGTGTTATCATCTTGCTGGCAACACACACCATCTGCACATTCATGGAGTGATATACCTTCCGATTGCAGTACACCACCTCCATGGCAAGCAAAACTACCAACTCCACGTGGGTGCAGTCGAGGGCACCAATGACATTGGACATGCCTGCCAGTGCATGAAATGCTATTTTGGTGTCATCCACCTCCTGTACTGTCCGTGCTAGGGATATGCAGGCCCTTGCATGCTTTAGGAGTGCATCCAGCACTTGGTTTAGCACACTGGAGAAACATGGCTGCGAGATGCCATGCCACTGGCCCACTGTGTGCTGGTAGGTGCCTGTGGCCAGGAAGTGGAGCACAGACGCCACCTTCAGCAGAGGGTGGATGGCGATGCAGATGTTGATTAGGCTGACCAAGTCTTTGTGCAGGGCTAGGCTCCATTTCCTCCACCTCTGCTGATTGTGTGCACCTGTGGCAGTTGGAAACACAGCAGTTTACTATTAACGGGTGATCCGTGATGCCAGTATTGCTGGCATCATGGTGGCCCTTCTTACCAGCATCTGGATGCCGGTATGTGCATGCCCATGCGACTCGTAATGTCCTCTTCCTTGCGGCATGCCGGTGTTACTGGCACGGCACCCGCGCACCCGCACGCATTCCAGTACGTTGGTGCACGGCCACAGTGGGTTCCTGTCGATGCCAGTCCTACCAGCATTGCGTGTCATGAGGGGCCAGTCCGGTAAACGATGCCGGTAATGCCATACCGGTATCATTATTACCGGACTGCCAACCATGTAATGAGGCCCAGTGTGTCTAATTTATTGTATTTGTATGTGTCTTTATTATTGACAATATCGTTGTGTCATAGTTTCAAGTTGTGTCTGACATTACCACCAAATTGATCATGATGTCTGCTCAGAGAACATACTTTTCTGTGATGGATGCATTTACCTTTACTAGAATACCACAAGGATAGAGTACTAGCATTTACAGTAGGGCTCTTAAGGAACAGGTAGATACATTGCAGTTGCCCCAATACTGCACATTGTTACTAGTTGCAGCAGACTACTGTGAAACATGCCAGAAGGGCACTATTAGTTTTCTAAAGGATCTCGCAAATACAGGTCACAAAGCTTCTTTGAAAAAACACCAGAATTTTCAACATGAGGTAGCTTTTGCAGGGTACCTCTTGTTGAAGGAGGGTAGGAGCTTTGCTCGTGAGAAAGTACAAGTTGCATTACCATTGCCATGGGATGCTCACTGTCAGAAAACGTTTGTCACACTAAAAGCAGTTTTGTGTTGTGCTCCAGTCTTGTTTTTTTTTTAATTATGTTAAAAGGTTTGTATTGTTTGAATATGTAAAAGGTGGATGTGCTTTGGCAGTGCTATCCCAGGAACATGGTGGGAATAATAGACCATGGAGATATTTTTCCTTCACATTGGGTCCTGTTGCTTATGCGCTACCTAAATGTCTTAGAGCAGTAGCTGCAGCCACTGCATCATGCAAACAAAGTGAAGGCATGGTTTTGGGTCACTCCTTCACCAAGGTGCCTCACTCAGTTGATGTGTTACTAAACAGTAGACTACACAAACATGTCACATCAGCTCAAATTAGAAGATGCAATCTTACTCTGTTTACAGCACACATTCGGATCACAAAATTTAACCTATTGAACAAAGCTGAGTATTTACCTCTCCCTGAGCAAAATGATGGGAATGAGGACAAGCATGATTGTGTGTACACCACTGAACAAGAGAGCAAAGAAAGAATCGATTTTTTAGACACACCTTTGTCACTTCTTGAACTAGGACACAGTAAATTTGAATGTCCTGACAACCAGCTCCTAGCATTGCTGTCTTTGCACAGACTAGAACAGGTTTACCCTTTTATAAAATTGTGAAGGGCAGTTTTTATGCATTACAATGCAGGAATTAAAGCCTTGTTTCAAAACAGTTTGACAATATATGCCAAAACTGATACTGCACTTGTTCTGGTTTCTTGAGATACCTCTGATGCAGGAACACTGGCCTACTGATTGGCATACGAGAATAGCCTAACAACTGAAAGGCCATGGATGCGATGTCACCGAGCACAGCTGATCTGTAGAATGCATAATGCCTCAGAGACGGGCATGATAACAGCTCTGCCTGAGAAGTGCACAGTTTATGATGTTGCTGGCTCAAATCCCAAGGCTGACAGAGGCTGCCTTGTAGAAACTGCCTGCAATTAAGAGATGTACTTCCCTGATTTTCTTCGAACTGGACATGTTTATCATATGTACATTATACAACCTATTCACATGGATGGTAAAAAGAATAGAAATTGGTAGAAATTGGATCCACGCTGCACATTTCAGATAAGTAAGTTGGCTCTGGCCTATGACAGCTGTGTAAAGGAGGGGGTAGTCGACAGAGAAATACATACCAAATCCATACCCCGGTGTGCCCCTAGCTATCAAAGGATTAAATATGATTTTGGTTTCGAGAAATATCTCGATTTAGCTAACCCTCCATTTGCTCATGCCTTGTTTATTAATTTCCGACTGGGAACATTACAGTTGACTACATTTACAATGGCCCAGGGAGAAGGAAACACAGGCTGGAGTCCTCATTGCAGTACTTGTGAGGGGACTGTTGCCCGTTTTATGTTTTTATCACCCAAGACACAGGGGTTGAGAGCACTTTATCTCAAATCAATTTTAAGAATAGCGGGGATACACACTATATCTGACGCTTTGGACTTCTGCAAAAGATCGGATGACATGGACACAGTATACAGAGAGGCTAGATTTATCCAACGAGCATGGCTAGCAAGGCCCAAAATGAAATTTAGGTATTAAAGATTTAAAGGCAATGATGCCAAGTCTCATATATGGTTTTATTGAAAATACAGTTGAGGGGCAGAAAGCATCTATTCTACCTTGCTCTGCCAGCTGCGGCCTAACTGTGATCTCGTATTCAAAGGCTAAGATGTTAAATAACCTGCAGGGTGATTCGGGTTAACAATTTGAAATGCAGTTGTTGGGGCTGCGAGTAGACACTTTCCCTCCTTCTGACTGCCGATAACTGTGGCTATGATGATTTTAAAACGCAAATGCAAATGTATGTCTTAATTGATTGTTTTTTTTTATATTCTATGCCCTTCATGCACATATATCATGATGTACTTTATTTATTAATGTAATTTTAATGAACTTATATTATCTTGTTGTTTTAACTTTTATGACTCGTGTCGAATTACAGTGGTATTGAATTCATTAGAATTAAATTCCAATCTTCAAAAAACATAACCCATTCCCTACCTTTCACTTTGGGTTTTATACAGTCACAACAGATAGATTTGAGATATCTTGTTTCAGTCATGAGTCTTATCTTTACAGCCTGCATTTAGTTCATCTGCCAACATTACCATATGCTCATAGTTATGAATACATCATTTCACCAAAACCTTAAAAACGTCTTTTATTTTTGCAGTGTACTCACTGCCAGGCATTTAACTTTGAGGTGTTTACTGGCTTATTTTGAGAAGATGCTTTCAGTTCTATTTCCACTGCCATAGCTTGCTTCATATTTTATGGCATATTAATTTCTATGGTGGTAACATTATTTTAAACCCCTACTAACAAACCACCAGCTGCTCTTCACAGTGGACCTTTCTTAGCAAATCTTTGAAAGATTGTATATCCCTCTAAGTAGCATGATTCAGTTAACCAACATTCTTGCTTTAAAAAAGAAAATCACTATTTTCCAGAAACATATGAAAACCACAACTACTGGTAAAATGTCTATGCTCCCACGTGTTCCAGATTAGCAGATTGTTCAATCATGGTCTACTGGCAGATTTTACCAGTAGAAAAAGGATAACCATTTTCGCTCATTGATATCTTTCTCCTTATTAACATCCCTGCTATGAGTGCACACACGCCTTCCTTCGTTGTTTAGTGTAAACCTTTATCATAGGTTTTGGGATAACTTCCTGAGCCTGTTTATGACAACCGTTCGAGTGAAGCATTAGATCATAACCCATTTTCAAGAAATGGTTCATGTATGTAATGACCAATTCTACTGTATCTATAGAATAACATTTTACTCTTGTCCTGGGTCTGCTAGTATTTTCTATGATATCGATATACTCTAAGTCTCTCGAACGCAGGTCATGTAAAGACAGAATCATGCGAAATAAGTTACAAATGTCACCTGGTTCAGCCAGTTAGACTCCCTACCCCATCCTGACAGCCTATCTCTGATAGATGGGTGTTCTTAATGGGGCACTTGTCATTTCCACAACAGGCTTCTGCCCTTTGTCACCACTCTTGATCATATTTGCATCTGCATTAGAGTCATCTTTATCATCTTTGTCCACATAGGACCTTTCCTCCTCTGATTCCAATCTTGAACGTTCCACTGGTGTTTGCTGCACTGCCAATGTCTGAGGGGATGTAACCACCCAATTAGAGAGATCACCAATCTTTTCCCCAATCCTTCTTTGTTTGTGTTTGACTTTTTTCCTTTCTTTATGTGTATTTGTTGCTTTTTTGAGGTATTTAAATCCTCATTGTTAAATATTGATTGATTGTTGGCTTTCTTTTTCCGCATTTTTAATTTTCTTAAACGTTGGTGCAATTTGCGCATAATATAAATACCATTGTTGTCATCAATTTCAATGATGGTTCTATTTCGCTGCTCGGACTCCCCTTGTTCAACCAATCTGGTGTGTGCAATAGAGGCATAGGGTACTCCCACTGATTCAGTTTGGGAACAGCTGGGAATAGCTGCAGCCTCGACACACGTTAAGTGTTCCCCATTATTATTGTATTCAACAGATTTCTTTAGTAGTTTCAGCATGTTGGTAAGTGTCACGCCCTGCACACGCAGTTCATCATTTATGTTTCCAGATTATACTATGTAATAAATTGCCAGATGTATGTTTGTCCGAAACCGTCCTGCCCACTCCACTACAAGGAGCTGCTGCCTTGCACACACAACAATAAAGCTTTGAGTTTATCTTCCAGGCAAACACAATGTGTATTTAAATAAGGGATAACACTTTAACAGCATACTTCAAGTTGCATACACAAAGCAAATATACATATATCTTTTTAAACATGTAAACAAAACATTTATTTGATTATGCATTATTTCTCGAACAAAATTATTTTATTTCAATGTACTGATGCATTATGCAATTATTAATTGTAATATGGCTTTGTGTGTATTATTATATTAATAATATTCCTCATGTACGTTTTAAACTGTATGTGGCTTCAATATACTTTATTTTATGATGATCTCATGTCTACTTCGAATCACGCTGCACGTGAATTCTATTATTCTGATATGCCTCAACATTTTATATTTGAGTCCAAAACCTGTAAGTGGAATCCAAGAAAATGAGTAGCAGATATGCCAATTGGCTGTATGTACTATGTTGAACTTTCAACGGATTCTGTGAGATTTTGGTTGAGGTTGCTACTCCGCCACGTAAAAGGAGCAAGATCCTTTACACATATTTATACGTACTCAGGGAAGCACCATAAATAACGGATCACATGGTGTTCTCAGTCGCTATACTCACAAGAGCTCTCTCTAAACATTAATGGTGAAACCGAAAGTTTGACTTCAGGGACCATTTTCCCCAAATTAGATGGTTCAGTTTCAGAAGTAATGAATACAGGCTCATTCGCCAGGGTATTTGCACCCGCCAAAATAAACTGTTTACAGTCCCATTTGTGCTATATCCGTGATTTTTAACAATGTAATTTTGCAGGGCATAGCACAAATCTAATAGGGAATTGTTATCTACTATCGACAGCCTAGAGATTTTAGACCCTTCATCTTGCATTAACTTGTCAGGTTTCCAAGAGGTCTCAGCCCATCCAGGAGCAAAGTAACTTGTTATTTTAGCGTGTGTTGGCTCTGTGCTACATGGTTTCACTATGTTTCCAGGACCTGCATTTACTAATGCCTTATCCTCTGAAACTAATGAACCGTGTGCAAGCAGCTCGAGGTACACCCTTTGGGTGGCAGTCTCTTCTACCATCTATTATACATTTATTTTTGTTTTATTTGTTTACCCATCTTGTTTTGTCGTGACTTCTAATGCAAAATACAATTACCATAATACAATGGAGGCAGAGGATGTTGGATGTTTCAACCCACTAGTCCAGGCCCTGTAACATTCCTGTGCGCTGCTTGCATCAGAAACATCAGAAGGGCCGCCGGAAAGCATGCTGCTCGCTAAAAATCACCCAAAAGTGCGCAGTAAAAATCTGAAAAATAGGCCACCATCCACTATCTCAGTAGTAACACAGGAGACCACTGCCAAAACCAATCACTTGGCTGCCCACAGAGCAAGGCTGATTGCAAAAGAAACACAGAGCTGTGTGAAAATCTGTTTTTTTCTTGGTTGTCAAATAGGCAAAAATCATGGCTCACAAACCACCCAAAAGATCCAACCTCCTGTTGGGTGCTGAACATCATTCTACTTCAAGAATACACATAAATATAATGTCAGCAGAAGTATATGTTATCTGAACAAAGTCCACTTTTGAAGATGGTTCCTGGAAAGAAATCTGTCAAAAATGGGCGCAATACCATTACTTGCCTCTGTCAGATGCTGGCGATTTCTAAATCTGACAGGAGAAACTTGTGTCGCAAAAAGCTACCATCAAATCAAATGCGATATAGGGTGCCATACATTGATTTTCATGTTGAAAAAGACTGGAATTGAAGATATGTTTGCTTATTTTAAATGTGTAACTTTAATTTTGCACAAGGGACAATGTTAAAATTGACTACAAGGTAACCTGATTCAGCTAAATTTCCAAGAGGTTTCTCACACTGAGCTTCAAACACATTCCACACCTTCTCCCTAAACAAAGGAATCTTTTCTCCTGTGCTCTGCTAAGTATCTGACAGACAAGTGTGAAAGGAAATGGGAGGGGCACTCTGGCATGTGGCTCTGGGAAAGAGGCAATGGAGTCCTTGAACTGAATGGAAAAGCTAATATGGGTGTGACTGACAACAACTGCCCTGGCAGGAAGACAAGCCATGTGACTCTCTGATTCAGCCAAGCTTTGGAGGCGGGCCATACTGAAAATGTGGATTTGAAACTGGACTAAATATATGTTCAAGGAAAAGACTTATAAAATATTGTACCGAACTGACAAAAATAAGAAATTTAGAGATTATTAAAATGAAAAATTCACTCACAGTTTAAAACTAATCCGGAATCTGTGCGACATTCATAGACTGAACCACACATTTTTTAATGTTGGAGCTATTGGGATTATCCTAGGAACATGAAAAATACAGGAATATGCCCAGAGGGTATGTGCATGTATGTATAAAAAATCGTACAGATCCCAAAATGTGTAACCAACCAAAAGTGCGAAAAATTGTCATTTATGAACCAAAACTCGTAGGAAGATAAGATTTTGACAGACACGTACCTTAGGCAATCTGTGATGTGTATATGTATTATTAACAAGTTGTGCATATTGAAAATATATTTTTTGGGAAAAATAGATTTCCTGGGTAAAAGGAAAGGGGAGGTTCTTCCCTAGATTGTAAATGGCAGCATCACTCTGATACATGATGACACCTCATGACACACTGTTATTTTCTCAAATCAGGGGACAGGGAAATCTCTGACCTATCCGATCCTTAGAGGGTTGAGCATAGACAATCAGCCTCCCCACCCACTTTGGAAAATGGATAAACAGGGACGGCTGAGGACAAGCAAGACACAATCTTTCACTCATCAACTGATCCACTTGCGAAGCACCCTACAGAAAGATCCAGACTCCAACCTAGATCCAGACTCTAGAAACTAGATACAGACTTCAGAACTCTGAAGCAGAGGCCTAACTCAAAGAGCTGATCCCTTTTCAGCAGGCCTTTAAAAATCTTGCAAACCTGATTTAACCTCTAACTTCCACGGGGCCTAACCTAACTGATCCAGCAGCCTGGCTGAACGGTTTTGCTGCTACTGGCCAAGAACCATGCTAGAACCCAAGATCCAGATCAGTCCAGCAGAGCTGTAACCCAGAACCCATCAGATCCAGTCCAAGAGGCCGTGCAGACCAGAGTGCTTTGCAGAGAGCAGAACCCAGTGCCTGAGACCTGTCCGGTGGCGAGCGGAGTCCAAGCCAAACCTTTGACCACATCTTTGACGGGTCCATTCCATTTTAAACCAGAGTTGTGAGTATTTAGCGTAGAACTTTCCATAGTCATCTCTTAGTTTAAAGTAATCCATCCAACCATTCCAACTTGTCCAGACTGCATTGTAGAATCTCTCTTGTCCATTCTGAATCCTTTCTCATCCATCTAATCCTGTGAGAATTGTTAGTGTAAGCCAACCTGTTTGTAATTCAAAGTGCAATTTCATTAGAAATCTTGACTCCTTTTGAGAAAAATGAACCTCTACTAAAAACCTCTGTAACTTACGTGCTAGGAACGAAATTTAAATGTCATTTTGAAGCTAACATCCTCAGCTTTCAAACGAACCCAAAACGACATTCCAATTCCTTATAGTTTTTCTGTAATCGCGTTTCCCGCATGCGGAAAAGTTGCCGCAAATTTGCATTTGGCTAAATTTCCTTCCATGTAAAACAGCTATTTCTTGCTTTCTTGCTTTCAACCTCTGTATTCTGTATTTTGTTTTCCATCTGCTAACCATTCAACAATCATTGCTAGTGTTGACCTGAACCAACCCAAAGCTACTCTCACTAGTTCTAAATCCCATTTACTGAATTAAAATCATTTTAACATTTTTCCCATTCAATTCGAATTACATTTAAAAGCAATTGACCTGTTTTAAAATCATTACTGTTCTCTCTAAGCTTGCTTGGGGGAATCGGGATTGAAACTGCAATTGTTGATTGTTATTCCTAATACCTGTGTGCCCTCATTCATCTCTTCATATTGCATATTGGGGGGAGTGAGTAACAACAGGGGGAAAGCGTGATTATATTGTCTTTGGGTGAATTCATATCAAGTTTCTTTCTGTGTTGCATTCTTTCCTATCATTGCATTTCCTTGAACCACACAAAGTTATTCTCTGCTACATTATTTTTCCTATTCCTACTCCTATTTGATTAAATAGATTGTTGATATTGTCATATTACCCATTGCTGATCATTGTTCATATTCATAAGTGTGATATGCAGATATTATCCATATTTATAAAAGTGTGATATGTATTTGTTCAATTCTTCAAATAAACATTTTAATTTGCAAAACAAACCTATTTCTTGGTTCAGTGAGACCGGGGGATTTCAAAGAGAGGGGCGTTATATAAGGATACATCACCCAGAATTAAAAGAACTTTTGACATAAAAATATATAAATAAGGGTTTCCATTGGGCATCCCATACTAGGCATTGACTTAGTTGGAGTGCTGGATTGAAATCCCTTACAAGGAGCAGTATTTGATTGTGAGTTCAGACAGTGACCACTCAACAGCAGCACCATCCCTCTCAACTCCGAATTGCCAGGCTGTGCTGACACTTGTCGCATACTTGTCCTCACTTGCACACTGAATATGATCGGTACTCCCCCCATCCAGGTCGGGAGAGCTTTAGTGCAAGCAGTCACCCTCCAAATTGCACTGCTCCACCAAAGCTTCATTGCTTACCGCACACATGGTCTCCATTTCTTTCCGGAACAGGGGCCTCAAGGTCGTGAGGCGTGAGGCCGTGAGGGGATATGATATGAAATATGATATGGCATTTATAACGCGCCTATACACAAGTGTTTCAAGGCGCGAAAACCACCACAACACTGCTACACTGCTCTGAGATGCCATCTGAGATGCCATGCCTGCACCTGAAACCAGGTTGGCAGGTACTCCAGCTACAGGTAGGACTCAGCAACACCAGCAACACCAGGGAGTCAGAGCGTCGAGAAGCTGAAGGAAAGGGCCTAGCAATGTGCTACTGTGTCAAACCCCACTGATGAAGTCGAGATCAGCCACTTCCGACACTTGCTCACTTCGAACAAATATGTGTAGGTACTCTGGATATTGTACCAAGGAGGACAAATTCAGTAATTGAAGTAATATCACAAAAAATGAATCTTTTTTTCACAAACATATGTAACAACAGTCTTCACCAGTCTCTAGGGCCCCAAAAATGGATTAAAGGGACAGAAGTTTTAAATAGTATGTTATTCCAGTTTTTAGCTGTTTTGACATGGTTGAACCAGTATTCGAGATGTGATACTTGAGGTTGAAACTGTGTTCATAGGTAGAGAGCTCAGTCAATAAGCAAAATGTACTTGTACTAACTATGCAAAAGCAGGACATATAGTACTGGGGTCCATATAAAAGGGCGTTTTGCATACAGACCTACAGGCAACATTGGGGATTATATACCTTATCTATCTGCATTCAACCTAATGCCTTCCTTATTTCATTCATTCAAATTGAGTTGTTGAGTTGTTGCACTGATCAGGCTTCCTACCCCTGTACAGGATCTCCTATATTCCAAAATTATTATTTAGAAATGCATAAAAAAGGTGAAAACAATGAATCCTCACTGACATTAGACTCTAAAAAAAGAGTATGGCCCAATAAGAACCCAATGCATCACCCCCATTTGAGCATCCAGACTTGATAATAGGATATCTTGGTTATATTGGGGATTGCTTGGTGGTTGAGGAATATCGTCAAAACTGATTTCAATGTTATTTGTATTAGAGATGGATGTGTGGGTAGCCCAAGGCGGGAGGCAAGGAGAAGAGTGTAGCAAGGGATTCATTCCTACAAAGAGGAACTCAGATTTGGAAACATTCAAGCTGAGGCAGTGTCATGCATTCAATCTTGAATGGAAGACAAGTAGGTTGGAATATTTTGTGATACAGACATGTTTTCGAAAATCATTAAAACAGTCTGTGTTCTCTCTGCCTAATTAGAAGGGGATGCCCTCCCATTGGGAACAGTTGCAGGTGGCAATGAGAGAGTCAAATCACTGTGCCATCTGCAAGATTTTGTCAAATGGGGCATTACATTATGCTCTAGATCCAGAAATGGCAATAACAGAGCATATGTTATATGAACATGTTAGGGGATTGTACCAAGTTGACAGTGAGAAACATTCTAATGATCTTAGTATAAGCTATATTTCAAAAGAGTTGGCTAACAAAGAGTGTTTTTTCTTTTCAACTTTAGAAGTTGATCTTGCTCTGATAGTGGAAAGGCTCCAGGCCCAGGCAGTCTTCCAATTTATTTATTCAAGACAGAACCCATGATTTGGATCCTTGGAGTGTCAAAATGTTTAAATCTGATGAACAATCATAACCAACGGTGAGTTCATGGGGAATGGAATAAAGTCTTCCTATTTTTTAAAAAGGGCAATGGAATGACCAATCCAAGTACAAGTATGTTTTGCCAGATTGAATGTTTATGGGATGGTTCTTCTAGAGAGATTATATCAATGGGCCACTGGAAAGAATAGTATTGTCATTTACAG